>NW_024532479.1:0-5397 GCF_016097555.1 Gigantopelta aegis
GAGAGACATAGAGGGAGAGAGAAAGTAAACAGAGAGAGAGAGAGAGAGAGAGAGAGGTGTGTGCGCGCGCACGTGTGTGTGTGTGTGTATTATGAGAGAGAGAGAGAGAGAGAGAGAGAGAGAGAGAGAGAGAGACAGACAGACAGACAGACAGACAGACAGAGAGAGACATAGAGGGAGAGAGAGTAACAGACAGAGAGAGAGAGAGAGAGAGAGAGTGAGAGAGAGAGAGAGAGAGAGAAAGAGAAAGAGGTGCGTGTGTGTGTGTGTGTGTGTGTGTGTGTGTGTATCTGTGTGTGTATGTATGTATTAGGGTTGGGAAATTGGAGTTCCTTGCTCATAACCAAATTTGGAATAATTAGAGGATGTTCCATTGTTGTTTGTATGCCTCATTAGTCTTGATTAAAAACATTTAGAAACTGGCATTTATGAAACTTCCATCACCCGTGTTGTTCTGTTATTGAAACAATATATACTCGTTTAGTGCTGTTAAATGTATGAAAGCAGTGGTTTGATTGGTCATATTGAAAGGTTATACAATAATAAGTTTTCTTCTCTTTATTTTACAATTTATGTATAATCTGAAAGTTGACTTTTTGACCTGGGTACCACTTTAAAACTTGACATTTTGACTCTTGACATTTTTCCCACTGTCATTTTGACCATTGGATTTAAACCGTTGGCATTTTGACGTTTGACATTTTATCCTACGTCCGGGATGTAATAGAACATTGTACCTGGTTTCCTCTCTAAGTCTATAATATGTCAAACTTACCAAATATTAGACACCCAATAGTCGATGTTTAGTAAATAAATGTGCTCTAGTGGTGTCGTTAAACAAAAAAATACTTCTTTTTTGTAATTTGTTTACGTCGAATTGTCTACTATTTTATACAAAATTATTTTAAATGACCACCTTACTAACGGAACTAACTATAACTGGATTACCACTGTTAAAACACACTGAATAACTTGGGAATGGGTGATATCTGAATAACGCAATCTTTCATATCAGTAAATTGTCTCTCACAACAAATTAAACAAAAACAATGCGATCAGTATTTACAAACATGGAAAAAAAAACATATCACAGTCATCGAGAGGCAATAATTTTTACACCCATATTATTATACGCGACCAAGTACTTATAAATTTAGATAAATAATGGAGAATAAAATTTAATTTTAACTTTGTTTAACGACATCACAAGAAAACATCGATTTATTATAATCACCTGCTACTGGTTGTCAACCATTTGGTAAATATGAAATGTCTTCAGAGGAACAACAAGGTGATGGTGTGTACTTCTTACAAATAATAATTATCTGATCCTCTCCATATTGTAAGATTGTTCAGAGAAATTATCCTAAAATAGAGGTTGCTTCTAAAGATGGCGACGTCTACAAGAAGGGGCGTGGGACGTTACCCAGTTATAAATTGGGCTATTTGTCCACACCTGGTGTATCAACTGCTGGGTATGTACTATACTATATGTGGGATGCTGCATATAAAATATCCCTTACTGCTAATTGGAACGAGTAGCCTATGACACCCTGATTCCAACGAATTACCAATAGTATGATAACCAATAGCCAATGACTAATAAATCAATGTGGTCTAGTGGTGTCGATAAACAAAACAAACTTTAACGTGTTCACCTTAAGAATGACAACAAACTCGAGACCGTCCCTTTAAGTCCTGGATTAACCCTACGTCACTGACGTCGGTTGATCACCTGCAAAGCTAAAAAAACCAACCTCTCCAGTATTTATAAAGCGCATAACCATATCATGTGAGGTACAAACAAACGAGTTTTATTACACTACAGCCACTACGCGGAGAAGATAAACAAGCAAGAAACATTGCTATCGACATGATAACGAGTTCACGACATCAACAATGTTGTCTAAAGCTGAGATGTATCTCCTTCCGATTGCCGGACGCCAAATCAGTTCTCACTGCTAGTAAAGTTGACTCTTTGATATTGGTGGCGTTTAGATTTGTTTTGGAAGAATTTTTTGTTTTGTTTTGTTGTTGTTTTGTTGTTTCTCTTGTCTGTTTAATTTTTTTCTTAAACTGATATAAGCTGTGCATAAACGCAGCCAAGCAGTACAATTGTAAATATGACACCTTGCACGTAATCGTATTATACGAATACCAAGTGTCGCATAACATCAGGGTCATGTCTAATAGGTGTAGGTGTGGGAGTGGGTGTGGGTATGCGGGTGTGGATGTTGGTGAGATTGGGTGAGACAGAGAATATTATATAAGAAAAACTGCCCTTTTTATTTTAAAATTGCACCTTTTCCCTAACTCTAAGTGACCCTATATTACGGTTCCTTGATTCTTTTTACAGTACCCCCACCCCATCCGCCCATGCTGTTTAGGGTAGGCATGGCTTTCAACACCCAGTTTCGCTGAAAAGCACAACTTCATTTGTGTACCCTTTACAGGTTTCAACTTCTATTGCACTTTGCAAACCAGCTGTACATTAAACAAATATATGAATTTATTCGGATTACCCAGTAGGCCTACTAACATTTTGCCACGTAGCAACTATCAGATACTACTACCGATTATATCTTAGAGCTGTGGCCCGGAAGGTTTTGATTTGGTGCGAGGCAACCTCTAACAGCTTTCGCTGACAAGTGTTTTGATGGCGGTCCCACGAGTGGGTGGTTCTAGCGCCAGCGAGGCAATTACTTCGTAAGTGTCCACGAAAACACTGCCAGCAACATTGTGTGTTACACAGACACTGACAGGAAGATATTTGTAGCCGGCAGAATGTCCGTGGTCGGGAAGATAGCCATCGTTACAGGTGCCGCTGACGGGCTGGGCAAAGCGTTCACCAAAACCCTGCTCCAAAACAAGGCGAAGGTGAGACACGTCTTTTGGCTCGATCCATCTGTGTGTGTGTTTCTGTTTGTCTTTCTGTCTACCTGTCGGTCTTTTCCCCCTCCCTCTCTCTCTCTCTCTCTCTCTCTCTCTCTCTCTCTCTCTCTCTCTCTCTCTCTCTCTGTGTTTCGCTCTCTCTCTCTCTCTCCTTCTGCCTGTATAGATGTATCTTTTTATCTCTCTTTCACAGTATCTGCAGTTTGTCTATCTCTCTTTCTCTCTTTCAGTTTTCTCTGTGTCAGGTTTGTGTCTCTCTCTCTCTCCCTCTCTCCCTTTCACAATCTCTCTTCTCCCTCCCTCCCTCTGTTTCAGTCTCTCTCGCTCTCCTTCCCTCCCTCTGTTTCAGTCTCTCTCTCTCTCTCTCTCTCTCTCTCTCTCTCTCTCTCTCTCTCTCTCTCTCTCTCTCTCTCTCTCTCTCTCTCTCTGTGTGTGTGTGTGTGTGTGTTTCGCTCTCTCTCTCTCTCTCCTTCTGCCTCTATCTCTCCCTATTTCTATCTCTGTCTATTTCTCTCCTATCTCCCTCTTTACTTCTCTTCCCATTCAATGTGTATCACCTCCTCTGCCTACCAGCCAACTTGCATGCCTGACTGCCTTCCGTACAAAGATTACCTGCCATGGTATTCGTGGGGTGTCGAACTTACACGTTACACGCCTTGCTATATGACGCCCAGCCGTATTGGTGTCAGTATTTACACTTGGTTTAGCTCACCTATCTCTATTTTTGTCTGTAAGAGGTCATATCATCTAGGAGTCTATCAATAGTTAATAACCCTCGGCGATCATCGGTTTTCTTCGGGCGTCTCAAGGTGCAAATCGGTCGTACAACCAAAGTATAAAGTTGTTTTGTTTGTCGACATCGCTAGAGCACATTACTTTGTTAATCATCGGCTATTGGATGTCAAGCATTTGTTAATCCTGACATACAGTCTTAGAGAAGAAACACGCTACATTTGTTTTCATTCGTAGCTAGGGATCTTTTAAATGCACCATCCCCCAGACAGGATAGCACATACCACGGCCTTGGATAGTCCAGTGTTCCACGGCTAGAACGAAAAATAGCCCAATATGCCCACCGACCGTGATCGATCCTAGACCGACCACGCATCAAGCGAACGCTTTACCATTGTCCTGTCAAGTGGTTCAAAACTGCTTCAGCAAATGTCTCAAGATTCAAGCAACCTGGAGAGGGTTAATAGGCAGTTAAAAATTAATTTGGTTTTCAACCTGGGGTTGGGAATGCCCGATGTTCATAGTTGGGAGGGCAAATTCACCCCTACGTCCCCCGCTTCAGATGTCTGTGTCTTTGGCAAAAAGCAAACATAATGATACGTGCTGACATATAAGTGGATATACAAGTAAACGAACCACTGGTGCCAGTCAGAGTTGTATCTCTGTCTGTTTTGACTGCTATTCGATAAGAATATAGCAGCGGGTTTCTTCTCTCATTATCTACACTAATCGTCGCAGTCATTATATCTTGGACACAAAGAGCTGCTAAGAATGATAATGTAAAAAAACCCATATGTCAACACATATTCCTTTCCTCTCCATATCTCTGTCGTGCTTTGGTTTCGTATGCTGTTTATATTTCTGCAGATTTATAAAAATAGAAAAAATAAATTTAAAAACAAAAAAACAGAAGAAAACTTCAGAAGCAAAACACAAGCAAGCAGACAATGAAATGGCCTACAATCTCAAATGATTACTCGTGCTGATAAAGCCGAATAAGAAAGTTTCATTTATTGCCACACAATCCATGAGGCAAAAGATTTATCACACGTAGACACACAATTTCAGTTGAGATCAAAGATTATATTGCTCAAATGTTTGGTGTTTTTATACGGTTCGTCACAAGTCTAAACACATGAAACGTTTCTTAACTGTCTTATCGTTGTCCGTGTGTGCGGGTTTTGTGGCGGCGCTGGCGCAGAACGGAAGAGCTGCAAGGGCGGCGCTAGCAAGGAAGACGGGGAAAAACACCACATAAAAACAAACAAACAAACAAAATATGACGCATAAGACGGGCTCACATTGAATGTCTGCTAATGTAACCACAGAAATTATTCTTCATACATGTGAGTCCGATTTCCGTGTTATGCACTCGCGCCCCCCCAAACAAAACCCCGCGGAAATGGTACGAGGGTCGCACGGCAGTTCACCTAATAAGATGTCCAACACAATTCTGCCTGAAAATACATACATTTACAATGTTCCTAAAGGTATTTTATTGAAGCAAGGATATATCGTATTATTCCTTTTGTTATTGATATTTTGGTATTAATCGTCAAAAGGGAACCGATGAATTGCAATGCAACTCCATAACGAATAATGTTAAATCTTAGTTTAAAACATATTGTTAAAGGGACAGACCCTAGTTTTTAAACACTAAGGCATATTTCTCACTATTAGAGCCGTTTATGATCACTGAAATGAAGCATTTGTTTTATATTTTATTGTTTAGTTTATCCATTTCCGTGCAGCCGAAGTGTTTCTGGTCATCCT
>NW_024532480.1:0-5133 GCF_016097555.1 Gigantopelta aegis
AGGCTTCCGAAAGAAAAATGGCGTCTATCTCTGGAGTGATTTCGTCTACGCGGACGTCGTAGTTTTGGTGCCTTCTTGTTGGTCCGCTGTTTTCTCTGAGTTATTTTTGATAACGTTTTTTGGACATGAGGAGAAAACCAACTTTTTTTGTGCCTTTGTTTGTAGGCAGATTAAAACATTTTTAATGTTGTGTATTACTGTGGCGCTGGCCGCTTTTGTTTGTTTGTAGTCAGGCTTGCCTGGTTTGATTAGTGGCTCTGTTCTCGTGTGTGCAAACATAGTTTGTTTGCCCGGTGCTACGGACACTGGTATGAGCTGTACCACCGATATTGTGTCCGAGCTCGGGCTTGTGTAAATGTGGAAAATGTTGCCGAGTGCTTTGAGGGCGGACTCGTCTCCTTTAATGAATGTGTCGCCAGTACTTGTTTGGGCGTGATCAAAGATGGCGGTAGTGTTTGGCATGTTGGTGATTGTTTTTTGCCAGAAAATGAATTCATAGAGTGTTGGGTTCTGACCCTTGATTAGTATTTGTCTAATGCCTGCGTTTTAGGTTTTTTGTATATTCGTGTGTTCGATAAGATTTGGTATCTGTTGGCTATTGGCACCTCGGGGTGGATTGCGTCTATCCCGTTGGTTTTATCCTCTATGGGAACTGGGAACTGTATTAACGTGCCCCTATCCAAAAAGGTTCAGGCACGCACACTACGGATTTAGCCTCTGACTTCGCCAGTGACTAACTCCGGAGCAGGGGGGGGGAGGTAAGTTTGAGGTGGGCAGAATTTGGAAGAAAGCCATTTAGTAGTGTCAACGCGAGCGCGGACCGACTAGCAGACACTTCGCAAACTTGAAGTAACACCGAGTGGGAGCCGTGCTCTGATTGGCTGAATTTCGATTCCTCGGTGAAGCCTGTAATTTACCTAAGTCTACAAAGAGTAACTGCATCCAAAAACATGTCCGGACTCTAAATTTAAAACCAAAAAGTGTATGACTGCTCGGCCGAAAGGGTTTTAAGGTGATTTTGAGCAATTGAACGGGCGCCAAAATAAAATGCGTTAGACTGTTTACAAAAAAATAAACATAAGAATTTAGAACTCGATCGATAACTCTTAAAGTCTAACTAGCCCAAAAAAATAGTACTCACGGAGGTGAAGGAGGTTGGCAAAGGGGAGGACGTCACGGAGAACAGATGTAGTTGGTCGAGTCGAAATGCGGGATGGCTGGTCGGTATGTGGATCCTGCTATCGCCTTGGCTACTGCGCGATAATCTTCCCCGGCTATGATCTTGATAACTCGATGTAGGGTCGGGTTGTCCATTTCTGGAAGCAGCAGTCCTTGTTGGTAGATCCCGCTCCGGCGCATAGTGAGACAAAGTCCACTGCCATCCCGCATTGTGACGCTGTGTACACAGAAGTCTCCCTCTGTCGAACTGGCTGGTATAGGTATAAAAGCCGAGAGCTTTGGCTGAGTGAAGAGCTTCCTGACGTCCTCGATGTTGGTTTTGACTAGCTGAGAGTAGCGTGATTGTAGTTTGCCGGCCTTAAGTGACCAATGCTCTTCAGCGTCAGTGGGTGGAATTGGCGGTTGAGTCGGGGGTCCTGGCTTGACTGGTTGGTCCCCTGGTGACGCGATCGCTTTCCGCTTGGCAACGGCTACCGATCGGGCCTCGACTGCGGCACTCTTCCGAGGTGGAGGTGGCATCACAGGAGTCCCGGAAGCTGAGTTCATCGGAGTTTGTGGGGGCGACTCCATAACCGCCTGGTTAAGGTCTGCCCCTGGTGGTTCAACTGTTGGGTCCGGCTGGATCCTCTGGTTTCACCGGTGTAGATCGGTGCTGGGGATGTCCATCGTAAGGGGCCGCCGCCGGCAGTTGAGCTGCCGGTTTTGTACCCCCCCCCCCCCCCCCCGGTCCCGTCCCTGGCGCGTCCGTCTTCCTCCTTCCTCTCTTCCTCGGTGGTTTTCCTGACCGGGTCACCGTACACAAAAAAAAAAAAAAAAAAAAAAAAAAAAAAAAAAAAAAAAAAAGGGCACGGTTGCCCGTGGCCCGGTGTACGTGACGCGGTATTCAAGTAACACTCCATAACTGGCTATGAGTCCCCCCAGGTGGGGGGGGGAGGGGGGGGGTTAACTCAAGAGAGCAGGCGCACACGTCTTGCTTCATCGCTAGCCGTTTGAAATGCAAGAATGAATGTCCTCTATGGGAACTGGGATGTGTATTAACGTGCCCCTATCCAAAAAGGTTCAGGCACGCCCACTACGGATTTAGCCTCTGACTTCGCCAGTGACTAACTCCGGAGCAGGGGGGGGGGGGGGGGGGGGGGGGGGGGAGGGAGGTAAGTTTTGAAGTGGGCAGAATTTGGAATAAAGCCATTTAGTAAGGTCAACGCGAGCGCGGACCGACTAGGAGACACTTCGCAAACTTGAAGTAACACCGGAGTGGGAGCCGTGCTCTGATTGGCTGAATTTCGATTCAAAGAGTAACTGCATCCAAATACATGTCCGGACTCTAAATTTAAACCCAAAAAGTTTATGACTGCTCAGCCGAAAGGGTTTTAAGGTGATTTTGAGCAATTGAACGGGCGCCAAAATAAAATGCGTTAGACTATTTACAAAAAAATAAACATATGAATTTAGAACTCGATCGAAAACTTTTAAAGTCTAACTAGCCCAAAAAACATAGTACTCACGGAGGTGAAGGAGGTTGGCAAAGGGGAGCACATCACGGTGTTCCGATAAAGTTGACAGCGTCGAAATGCGCGATGACCGACCGATATGGGGATGCTGCTAACGCCTTGGCTGTTGGACGGTAATCTTCCCCGGCTGTGATCTTGATCATTCGATGTATGGTCGGGTTGTCCATTTCTGGGAGTAGCAGTCCTTGGTTGTAAATTCCTTTTCGGCGTACTGTAAAAAACAGATACCTCGGCCATCCCGCATTGTGACGTGGTGGAAAACAGTAGTCTCCCTCCTGTCGGGCTCGTTGGTAATGGTTTTTTTTTGAAAATGCCTCGTGCTTAGGTTGCGTGAAGAGGAAGTTGACGTCCTCGATGTTGGTTTTGGAGAGCTGAGCGTGGCGTGCTGTTAGTTTGCTGGCCTTCAGTGACCAAGGCTCGTCCCCGTCCATGTCCGGCTTCGGTGGTTGACTCGGAGGGCCTGGCTTGTCTGGTTGGCCACTCGGGGGAGTGGTTGCCTTCCGCTTCACCATGGCAATCTTTCGGGCCTGCGCCTCAACGGGTGCTGCCTGTATAGTCGGCGGCACAACCGGAGGCGCTGAAGTCCTGGCCTGTGGAGTGGGTCTAGTCAGACCTTTGGTTGAAGTCGGGACGTCCGGGGCGGATGCCTCTATGTCCTGGGTTATTCCCGTGGACCTTTCATATAGGCCTACCTTGACATAACTTTGTGGTACTCATATTTCTGCCAAATAATTTTATTAAATAATATGTGTATGTATGGGTGGTGTTTTTGTTTTACAGACGTCTCTACAAGAACTTGATCATAGTGGTTGAAAACGAGTCGTTCCCACCTTCTCTGAGCTTTCTGTAAGTACAGATAATAGATACATTGGAGCTTGACTTATAGTTCTCCAGCTATGGTGATTTCTTAACATTGTCATCGTATATTATTAGTTACGCGGTTTTTGCCAGGGCGTACGGGATTGTACGCCCCTTCAAATTCTGTATTTCCTGAGGCGAATTTGAAGGGGCGTACAATCACGTACGCCCTGGCAAAAACCGCGTAACGAATTTAGTACCTTTTAGATCTTTTTCAAACATTTTGAACAAATCACACAAAGATTTTTAAGGTTTAAAATATTTTTATAAGATAAAATTTCAAATAAAACACAAAAATATTATTTTTTAAAGGAATGCGCTTTATATGAATTTTAGAAATATACTAACATTTTTAAAAACTATTTATACACTAAGATATGCCATTTACCAGATAATACTATAGAAATTAAAATACTATAACTAACTGAAAATATTTCTACTTTTATCAGGGTAATACAAATCACTAATCTAGATTTAACTACAAACATTTTTAACTTTAATTATTAATTTAAGTGAATTATCAAAGTTGATTTAATATGTATGAAAAGTTCAACTTCTGTTATTAATGCAGAAAATGTTAATAAATAGCAGAACATTTTTTTATTCTTATTCTTATTGGCCATTGTAGCGAGCTGTCAAACGCAGACGATTTGTAAAACAAAGGGGGACAACTCTTATCACCTTAATGACACGGGTCTTGTCAATTTATAAATATAAAAATTATTACACGGAAAAAACTACCAAACAACTGATTACACTCGGGCACATAGATATTTATCAAACTATACTTACCCGTATAACATTCCAAAGAATGCATGTCATGCGTTTTTCAAAGAAATAGTTTTGTTATAGTTCGGTCGCCTACACAGTGATAGTTCCCGCCATTAAATTTACAATGCAGTAGCATGAGTATGCGAAAATCAACGATTGTCTATATTTTTTGGTTATAACATGTTCAAGAAAGTATGTATTTAAAAATAATAAAGTAATAAAAAAAACACTTACCATAAATCACAATCTCTTTCAAACAGAATTCAATACGTATTTCCTAGTTTAAGAGCTGATGCGCGAGAGTGAAAACACAAAACGATAACAATTCTGCCGAACTTACAAAGCGGAAGTCACGTGATAGTTTCGTACACCCTGGCAAATTTTGTATTGGTGCCCAAATTCTGTATTGACCCGGAAAATTACACGGTGTACCTGTGGTATGGATTAGCTATTGACCAATCAAAAACGCATGAAATTTATCTAAAAGGTAATAAAATGTATATACATTCTCCCCATCAGCGGACGTCAGATAAAAGGGAGAATGTATACCAAGTTAAGATACAAAATCACCTTTGTTTATCTGCAGAATATTTGTCAATTTATTGTATAATCGAGATTGCAATTATAATACAAATGTATATAAATAGTGTAAACAAAAATGTATGTTTTATTGATAATATTTGACTATCGAATGCTTTTTGGTCAGTATTTCATAATATGATCCTTAATGGTGTTAGTAATAGTTATGACAACTCGTGGCAATTTGTGGGTTTTTTTATTTAATGTATATTGGTGTAGTTTAATGAAATCGTCG
>NW_024532481.1:0-5489 GCF_016097555.1 Gigantopelta aegis
CAAAAGGTGGTGAATCATATGTTTTTTTTATGAAAACAACAGGATCTGGGTGTTGTCTTCTCTGACATAAAGTCCTGACAACCTCACATGAAACTGTTGATTTTCTACAGTGCAAACCTTAATTTAATGTACACCTCCACCAAAACACATTTATTTTTGTACAGTTTTGTACAAATGCAATATGTCATATTTGAAACAAATAATGTTTTTTTAAAAATAATACTCCATGAAGATATTTATTGTCAGATGTGTGTGTGTGCTCAGCTATATATGTAGAGACAAGCATGGCTATTCAGAGTACCTCAACTCCTTAAACTTATTCCATTGAAAACACATGTACTTGGACTGACCCCTAGATTATGAAGACCTCAATAGGCACATCAAAGAAATATCAGTATTAAAAAAATACAATGTCTGAGGAAGGGAAAACCAACATGACTGCATCTGTATGAAGTAATGACTTAATGTCCTGCACATCACACTGGTATTGGAAGAAAATCCTGTATGCTGCTGTGTGGGCATCTTCAAGTTACCATGTGCGGGAAATTTCAAATCCATCAGCTATGCAGATTTTCAAATTGGACCATCAAAAACCCATTGGCAGCCACCAATATTCCTGACTATATTTTATGTGTTATACCCTACTGTAGTTGGAGGTTTTAAAAAAATGTTGTGATATCTGGAAATTATCATGCAGCTTTCGCATATTTTATGTACTATTTTTTGATTCATTACTAAAAAAACCTGTTTTTTTTTTTTAAGTGACATAATTTACCCGAACATCTATTTTTATTAAAAAAAAATTATTTTCTAATCCAGGATATCAATACAATATGTATATTGGATGTATTCCTACAATCTGTAATCCAGCATATCATTTAGCTATTAACATTGGATAATACAGCATTAACAATAAAAATAAATCATCAAAATTACACCAAGGTAGATAATCAAATCTGGAAAAATTGGTTCCCAAATCTAGTATACACTCAAAATACACTTCATGGGAGCAAACTAAGTGAATTATTATTTTAAAAAAAGAGATTTGATCTGGAGACCTAAAGATTATGTTTAACAGAAGCTTATTGTTATGTAATAATAAATGAGAACAGAAGGCCACAATCGAGGTGTAGCAAAAAAAATTTAATTATGGCTTTGGTAAATAAAAATTTCTTCAAAGTAAAAAAATAATTTTTCGCCCCTAAAACTACAAAAATGGTGTCTAAAATATGACTTTAGCACCCTATAAATATGACCAAAAGGACAATAAAAATCAAGGTCTTTTAAAAAGTTAAGCTATCAGAAGTACACACATTGAAACATTAACTATGTTTTTTTATAAGAAGTTAAAGCACATTATCCCAATAATTTGGCACATGTTATTTTTAATATAAAAAAAATTAAATTTGCTATTAAAAATCTAATGTCAGAAGACTGCCTAGATATATATTAACATATTTAAGAGCAGTTTGTTATAATGGCAAGTCAAAAACACCATGTAAATAAGAACATTCCAAAAAAAATCTGTATAGTAATGAATTATAGGCCAAAACCAACCTTTTCCTCAGTGCTAATTTTTGTTCAAAACTCCATTCAGAAGCTATGTACAGTAATTATTTGTCAAGGTCAAGGTCATTGTGAACTTGCATGGCCGAGTGTGACGGCTAATTAATCAAATATAGTGTAGTTTTCAATTTATTATTAAATCACAAAAATCATAATCTTTTTTTTTATTATGCACTGAATATTGTGCTATAAGGTAGTTGGACTATACCAAATTCAAATCCCATAGGCGACCCATGTTTAACGTTTGTGTTTTAAAAAAAACACTATATGCAATATATCAATCCCAAACTGTGACCCATAAAATAATCAGTACTGAACAAACCCTACCCTACCTATTTACAAAGTATTTACCTGCAGAAAAAATGGGTACCTTTTTCATGGCTCATTTTCGGTATAACCAGAAAAAAGTTGTGTTTCTGTGCAACAAACCCTAGTTTCGCACAAAAAATTTTAGTACTTTTTTTTTTTTACAGGTACCCCATACATGTTCCCAAGCACAAGGCTACTTGACACGGTGGTACTACATCAAATAAAATTGCATACATTTTTAGCCCAAGATGAAAACTAATTTTTTTTTACAACAACCAACACACTCACATTACTAAACCAATCACAGGACTTGTGGTGTTAACTTTCTCTATCAAAAGTTCGGTACAAAACGAAACCTCGAACTTCGACCCAGACGGAAATTAAATTGGTATAGTGCAAAACCTATACTGATAACATACATGTGATTCAAAAAAGTGTGGTGAATCCTGTGTTTTTTTTATGACAACCAGGATCTGGTGCTTGTCCCCTTCTGACATAAATGACAACACCTCACTGAAACTGTTGTTTTTCTCTACAGTGCAACCTAATTTTAATGTACACCTCACAAAACAAATGTATTTGTGTACAGTTTTGTAAAACAAAGTAAAAAATATGTCATATTTGAAACAAATAATTTTTTTAAAAAAAAATAATACTCCTGAAGATAAGTTTTATTTGTCAGATGTGGGTGTGTGTGTGTGCTCAGCTATATATGTAGAACAGCAACAGCATGGCTATTCAAAGTACCCTCTCAACTCCTTAAACTTATTCCATTTGAAACACATGGTACTTGACTGACCCCCTAGATTATGAAGACCTCAATATGGCACATCAAGAAATATCAGAAGTAAAAAAAAAACAATGTTGCTGAGGAGGGAAAAAAACCAACATGACCTTGCATCCTGTAGTATGACAGTGCAAATGACTGGTTAATGTCCTGCCACATCACATGGTGGTTGGAAGAAAATCCGTTGGAGTAATCCTTGTCAATGCTGAGAGTGTGTGGGGCATCTTCAAGTTACCATGTGTGCGGGGAATTTCAAATCCAATACATCCAGCTATGCAGATGGTTTTCTCAAATTGGTAGTTGGACCATCAAAACCATTGGCAGCCACCAATATTCCTGACTATATATTTTATGTGGATAACTAACACGTAGTTGGGAGGTTTTTTTAAAAAATGTGTGATATCTGGGAATTATCATATGCAGCTTTCGCATATTTATTTTTGATTCTATTTACTAAAAAACCACCTGTGTTTTTAAGTGACATAATAATTACCCCCGAACATCTATTTTATTGCATTATTTTCTAATCCAGATCAATACAATATGTATATTGGATGTATTCCCTACAATCTGTAATCTCCAGCCATATATCATTTAGCTATTAACATTGGATATATACAGCATTAACAATAAAATAAAAATCAAAGTTTACACCAAGGATAGATAATCAAATCTGGGAAAAATTGGGTTCCAAATCTAGTATAAACACTCAAAATACACTTCATGGGGAGCAAAACTAAAGTGGATTATGTTTTTTAAAAAAAAGACTTTTTGATCTGGAGACCCTAAAGATATGTTTAAACAAGCTTATGTTTTTTTATCCCTTTATAAATGAGAACAGAAGGCACAATAGTGACCAAAAACTCGTTTTAATTTGGTTTTTTAAAAAATTATGGCTTTTGTATAAAAATAAATTCTTCAAGTAAGTAAAAAAATCTGTTGTCCCCCCTAAAACTACAATTTTGTTCTAAAATATGCCAAACTTATCACCCTATACTTCTTTTACTATGCCAAAAGGACAATAAAAAATCATAAGGTTCTTTTAAAAGTTAAGCTATCAGAAGATTACACACATGAAACATTAACTATGTTTATAGAAGTTAAAGACATTATCCTACCAATATTGGGCACATGTTTATGTTTTTAATATAAGAACAAATAATTGCTATTAAAAATCTAAGTTCAGACTGCCTAGTATATACCCCCTTACAACATATTTAAGAGCAGTTGTATATGGCAAGTCACAACACCATGTAAATAAGAACATTCAAATCTGTATAGTATGAATTATAGGCCAAAACCAAACTTTTACCTCAGTGCTAATGTTTGCTTTGTTTCAAAACTACCACTTTCAGAGCTATGTACAGTAATTATTGTCAAGGTCAAGGTCATTGTGAACTTGCATGCCTTTTTTTCCCGAGTGACGGTTTTTTTTCTCGCTAATTAATCAATTCTAGTGTGTAGTTTAATTTAATTAAATCACAAAAATCATAATCTTTTTTATTATGCACTGAATATGTGCTATAGGTTGGACTATACCATTCAACATCCCAAAGGCGACCATGTTAACGCTTTTTGTGTTTTTAAAAACACTATATGCAATATCTCAAAACCAAACTGTGACCCCATAAATATCAGTACTACAACCCCTACCTCAAAGTATTAACTGCAGAAAATGGTACCTTTCATGGCTCATTTTCGGGTAGGTAACCAGATGTTTCTGCAACACCCCTAGTTTCACGCAACAAAATTTTAGTACTTTTTTTTTACAGGTACCACCATACATGTTCCAAGCACAAGGCTACTTGACACGGTGGTACTACGGTATCAAATAAAATTGTTGCATACATTTTTAGCCCAGATGAAACTAATTTTTTTTTACAACCAACACACTCACATTTATTAACCAATCACAGGACTTGTGGTGTTAACTTTCTCTATCAAAAGTTCGGTACACCTCGAACTTCGACCCAGCCGGAAATTAATTGGTTATAGTGCAACCTATACTGATAACATACATGTTTCAAAAGGTGGTGAATCATAGTGTTTTTATGACAACCAGGATCTGGTGTTCTCTTCTGACATAAACTGACAACCTCACTGAAACTGTTGTTTCTACAGTGCAACCTAATTTAATGTACACCTCACAAAAACACATGTATTTTGTACAGTTTTTGTACAAAATCTCAATATGTCACATATTTGAACAAATAATTTTTTAGTGAAAATAATACTCCATATTTATTGTCAGATGTGTGTGTGTGCTCACTATATATGTAGAGACAGCATGGCTATTCAGAGTACCCTCAACTCCTTAAACTTATTCCATTGAAACACATGTACTTGACTGACCCCTAGATTATGAAGACCTCAATAGGCACATCAAAGAAATATCAGTATTAAAAAAATACAATGTCTGAGGAAGGGAAACCAACATGACTGCATCTGTATGAAGTAATGACTTAATGTCCTGCACATCACTGTTGGAAGAAAATCCTGTATGCTGATGTGGCATCTTCAAGTTACCATGTGCGGGAATTTCAAATCCATCAGCTATGCAGATTTTCAAATTGGACCATCAAAACCATTGGCAGCCACCAATATTCCTGACTATATTTTATGTATACCCTACTGTAGTTGAGGTTTTAAAAATGTGTGATATCTGGAATTATCATGCAGTCTTTCGCATATTTATTTTTGATTCATTACTAAAAAAACCTGTTTTTTAAGTGACATAATTACCCGAACATCTACCTATTTTATTGCATTTTTTCTAATCCAGATCAATACAATATGTATATTGGATGTTCCTACAACTGTAACCGCA
>NW_024532482.1:0-6044 GCF_016097555.1 Gigantopelta aegis
ATTTTAATGGTAAGTTACCTCCCCTGTTGATTTTTGATAGTTGTTTTTATTAATTGTTTTGGTGAAGATTGTATTACAATTGAAAGATATTTATTTATCAGTGCATTGGTTACAGATCTAAAAGACATACATCTCTATTATTAGCAAGAAGTAGTTCAAATAAAAGATCCCTTGCTCTGCCTGTCGTAAAAGTGTAGCCTATGTGGCGACAGCGGGTTTCCTCTGAAAAAACAGTGTCAGAATGACCATATGTTTGACGTCCAATATCCGATGATAAGATAAAAAATCAATGTGCTCTAGTGGGTTGTCGTTAAATAAAACAAACTTTACTTTTTTACTTTTACCTTGATAGTTCGTTTTATGATTGTGTGCCTTACTGCAAACGTATATATACCTTTCAACAAACTTGTAAAAAAGAAAACCAGGTCCTCGTGTTGTGGTGAGACAAAGCTTGATGAGTTTAGGTTGTTGTAAATGGAAACATTTCAGATGGTGAATACTGATGCGTGTAAAAAATAGGTTCATTTATAAATGTTATGCCATTTCTCTTCACATTAGCTAAACTTTGGTTATTGAGTATATTATTATTGTTTGAGGAATGTTTTCTACGTTGTTTTTGTTGTTGTTTTTTAGCTGACGTGTGGAATCAAGAGAGGGACAATGTCTATCATCGGGCTGATGAAGGCATGGTTACGAGAGTTAGAAGACTTCATCAACATCCTTGTGACAGAAGGAAGTTCTGTTATATTATATTATATTAGGTATTAGGTTAGGTTTAGGTTTAGGTTTAGGTTTAGGTTTAGTTTAGGTTTAGGTTAGGTTTAGGTTAGGTTATTCTTAGCTTAGGTAATGTTAATCACAAAAATGTAAATGTTTATTTGGATGTATCTTTTCCTGAACAGTTTCCTGAACAATTTCTTCTCTCTGTTTTAGTTCTTCAGTTGATACCACAGTGACGAGATGGAAGATAGCTGTCGGCACAGTGACGAGATGGAAGATAGCTGTCGGACTCATGACATGAAGCATTTTAATGGTAAGTTACCTCCCTTGTTGATTTTTGATAGTTTGGTTTATAATTGTTTTTGGTGAAGAATTGAATTACAATTGAAAGATATTTATTTATCAGTGCATTGGTTACAGATCTAAAAGACATACATCTCTATTATTAGCAAGATGTATCAAATAAAAGATCCCTTGCTGCCTGTCGTAAAAGTGTAGCCTATGTGGCGACAGCGGGTTTCCTCTGAAAAAACAGTGTCAGAATGACCATATGTTTGACGTCCAATAGCCGATGATAAGATAAAAAATCAATGTGCTCTAGTGGTGTCGTTAAATAAAACAAACTTTACTTTTTACTTTACCTTGATAGTTCGTTTTATGATTGTGTGCCTTACTGCAAACGTATATATACTCAACAAACTTAAAAAAGAAAACCAGGTCCTCGTGTTGTGTTGAGACAAAGCTTGATGAGTTTAGGTTGTTTGTAAATGGTAAACATTTCAGATGGTGAATACCGATGCGTGTAAAAATAGGTTCATTTATAAATGTTATGCCATTTCTCTTCACATTAGCTAAACTTTGGTTGTTGAGTATATTATTATTGTTGAGGAATGTTTTCTACGTTGTTTTGTTGTTGTTTTTTAGCTGACGTGTGGAATCAAGAGAGGGACGATGTCTATCATCGGGCTGATGAAGGCATGGTTACGAGAGCCAGAAGACTTCATCAACATCCTTGTGACAGAAGGAAGTTCTGTTATATTATATTATATTATATTATATTAGGTTTAGGTTTAGGTTTAGGTTTAGGTTTAGGTTTAGGTTTAGGTTTAGGTTTAGGTTTAGGTTTAGGTTAGGTTTAGGTTAGGTTTAGGTTAGGTGATCTTAGCTTAGGTAATGTTATATAATGTTGTGTTATGTTATGTGAAATGTTGATGTACAATTATTGAATGAAGTTTGTCAATTTGACAGCAAATTTTTTCCTCGTGCATTCAGTTCGAATTGTTCAGCCCGAAAAGATCAATAGTCGTTCTCTGTCCATCCGTCCGTCCGTTTCTACCGTAATTGCGAGAGATAGGAGATAGTTACCGCCGTGCTGGTGACAGCTAATGTTATGTTATGTTATGTTATGTTATGTTTTATGTTATGTTTATGTGTTATGTTATTATGTTATGTTATGTTGTGTTATGTTATGTGTATGTTATGTTATGTTTATGTTATGTTTATGTTATGTTTATGTTATGTTATGTGAAATGTTATGTTGTTATGTGTGAAATGTTATGTGAAATGTTGATGTACTATTATTGAATGAAGTTTGTGAATTTGACTGCAATTTTTTCCTCCTCGTGCATTCAGTTCGAATTGTTCCGGCCGAAAAGATCAATAGTCATCGTCTGTCCATCCCTCCGTCCGTCCGTCCGTTTCTACCGTAATTGTGAGAGATAGGAGACAGTTACCGCTGTGCTGGGTGACAGCTAGAGATGTAGCTGTCAAACATAGATTTCTTACGTTAATAAGTAAACTTATGACATGTGTATTTAATGGTTAATCACAAAATGTAAATGTTTATTTGGATGTATCTTTTCCTGAACAGTTTCCTGAACAATTTCTTCTCTCTGTTTTAGTTTCTTCAGTTGATACCACAGTGACGAGATGGAAGATAGATGTCGGCACAGTGACGAGATGGAAGATAGCTGTCGGACATCATGACATGAAGCATTTTTAATGGTAAGTTTACCTCCCTTGTTGATTTTTGATAGTTTGGTTTATAATTGTTTTTGGTGAAGAATTGTATTACAATTGAAAGATATTTATTTATCAGTGCATTGGTTACAGATCTAAAAGACATACATCTCTATTATTAGCAAGAAGTATCAAATAAAAGATCCCTTGCTGCCTGTCGTAAAAGCGTAGCTTATGTGGCGACAGCGGGTTTCCTCTGAAAAAAACTGTGTCAGAATGACCATATGTTTGACGTCCGAATAGCCGATGATAAGATAAAAAATCAATGTGCTCTAGTGGTGTCGTTAAATAAAACAAACTTTACTTTTTTACTTTACCTTGATATTCGTTTTATGATTTGTGTGCCTTACTGCAAACGTATATATACTCAACAAACTTAAAAAAGAAAACCAGGTCCTCGTGTTGTGTTTGAGACAAAGCTTGATGAGTTTAGGTTGTTTGTAAATGGAAAACATTTCAGATGGTGAATACTGATGCGTGTAAAAAATAGGTTCATTTATAAATGTTATGCCATTTCTCTTCACATTAGCTAACTTTGGTTATTGAGTATATTATTATTGTTGAGGAATGTTTTCTACGTTGTTTTGTTGTTGTTTTTTTAGCTGACGTGTGGAATCAAGAGAGGGACAATGTCTATCATCGGGCTGATGAAGGCATGGTTTACGAGAGTTAGAAGACTTCATCAACATCCTTGTGACAAAAGGAAGTTCTGTTATATTATATTATATTATATTATTAGGTTAGGTTTAGGTTTAGGTTTAGGTTTAGGTTTAGGTTAGGTTTAGGTTAGGTTTAGGTTAGGTTATCTTAGCTTAGGTAATGTTAATCACAAAATGTAAATGTTTATTTGGATGTATCTTTTCCTGAACAGTTTCCTGAACAATTTCTTCTCTCTGTTTTAGTTCTTCAGTTGATACCACAGTGACGAGATGGAAGATAGCTGTCGGCACAGTGACGAGATGGAAGATAGCTGTCGGACATCATGACATGAAGCATTTTAATGGTAAGTTACCTCCCTTGTTGATTTTTGATAGTTTGGTTTATAATTGTTTTTGGTGAAGAATTGAATTACAATTGAAAGATATTTATTTATCAGTGCATTGGTTACAGATCTAAAAGACATACATCTCTATTATTAGCAAGAAGTATCAAATAAAAGATCCCTTGCTGCCTGTCGTAAAAGCGTAGCCTATGTGGCGACAGCGGGTTTCCTCTGAAAAAACAGTGTCAGAATGACCATATGTTTGACGTCGAATAGCCGATGATAAGATAAAAAATCAATGTGCTCTAGTGGTGTCGTTAAATAAAACAAACTTTACTTTTTACTTTACCTTGATAGTTCGTTTTATGATTGTGTGCCTTACTGCAAACGTATATATACTCAACAAACTTAAAAAAGAAAACCAGGTCCTCGTGTTGTGTTGAGACAAAGCTTGATGTGTTTAGGTTGTTTGTAAATGGTAAACATTTCAGATGGTGAATACTGATGCGTGTAAAAATAGGTTCATTTATAAATGTTATGCCATTTCTCTTCACATTAGCTAAACTTTGGTTGTTGAGTATATTATTATTGTTGAGGAATGTTTTCTACGTTTTGTTTTGTTGTTGTTTTTTAGCTGACGTGTGGAATCAAGAGAGGGACAATGTCTATCATCGGGCTGATGAAGGCATGTTTACGAGAGTTAGAAGACTTCATCAACATCCTTGTGACAAAAGGAAGTTCTGTTATATTATATTATATTATATTAGGTTAGGTTTAGGTTTAGGTTTAGGTTTAGGTTTAGGTTAGGTTTAGGTTAGGTTTAGGTTAGGTTATCTTAGCTTAGGTAATGTTAATCACAAAATGTAAATGTTTATTTGGATGTATCTTTTCCTGAACAGTTTCCTGAACAATTTCTTCTCTCTGTTTTAGTTCTTCAGTTGATACCACAGTGACGAGATGGAAGATAGATGTCGGCACAGTGACGAGATGGAAGATAGCTGTCGGACATCATGACATGAAGCATTTTAATGGTAAGTTACCTCCCTTGTTGATTTTTGATAGTTTGGTTTATAATTTTTTTGGTGAAGAATTGTATTACAATTGAAAGATATTTATTTATCAGTGCATTGGTTACAGATCTAAAAGACATACATCTCTATTATTAGCAAGAAGTATCAAATAAAAAGATCCCTTGCTGCCTGTCGTAAAAGTGTAGCCTATGTGGCGACAGCGGTTTTTCCTCTGAAAAAAAACAGTGTCAGAATGACCATATGTTTGACGTCCAATAGCCGATGATAAGATAAAAAAAAATCAATGTGCTCTAGTGGTGTCGTTAAATAAAAACAAACTTTACTTTTTTACTTTACCTTGATAGTTCGTTTTATGATTGTGTGCCTTACTGCAAACGTATATATACTCAACAAACTTAAAAAAGAAAACCAGGTCCTCGTGTTTGTGTTGAGACAAAGCTTGATGTGTTTAGGTTGTTTGTAAATGGAAAACATTTCAGATGGTGAATACTGATGCGTGTAAAAATAGGTTCATTTATAAATGTTATGCCATTTCTCTTCACATTAGCTAAACTTTGGTTGTTGAGTATATTATTATTGTTGAGGAATGTTTTCTACGGTTGTTTTGGTTGTTGTTTTTTTAGCTGACGTGTGGAATCAAGAGAGGGACGATGTCTATCATCGGGCTGATGAAGGCATGGTTACGAGAGTTAGAAGACTTCATCAACAATCCTTGTGACAGAAGGAAGTTCTGCTTATATTATATTATATTATATTAGGTTTAGGTTTAGGGTTAGGTTTAGGTTTAGGTTTAGGTTTAGGTTTAGGGTTTAGGTTTAGGTTAGGTTTAGGTTTAGGTTTAGGTTAGGTTTATCTTAGCTTAGGTAATGTTTATATAATGTTATGTTATGTTATTGTGAAATGTTGAGGGTTACAATTATTGAATGAAGTTTCTGTCAATTTGACAGCAACATTTTTTCCTCACGACGCAATTCAGTTCGAATTGTTTCAAAGATCACCCGAAAAGAATCAATATTGTTGTCTGTCCATCCGTCCGTGGCCGTTTCTACCGTAATACTGGCGAGAGATAGGAGATAGTTTCCCCCGGACCGGCCGTGCTGGGGACAGCTAATGTTATTATGTTATGTTATGTTATTATGTTATGTTTATGTTATGTTATGTTAGTTATGTTATGTTATGTTATGTTATGTTATGTTTATGTTATGTTATGTTATGTGAAATGTTATGTTATGTGAAATGTTATGTGAAATGTTGATGTACAATTATTGAATGAAGTTTGTCAATTTGACTGC
>NW_024532483.1:0-4751 GCF_016097555.1 Gigantopelta aegis
ATACAGGACCATTAACCCTCAACATACCTGTATGAACAACTTGGGATGGTTGTGTGTCGCGTACTATAACTATGTCACTGTTGGCCTACTTTTTCACGGTCTACTGCACCTAACAGTAAATCCTTATCCAGACCATATCTTGCATACAGATGCATACAGGACCATCAAACCTCACCTGTAATAACTTTGGATGGCGGTGTGTTGCATACTATTAGTAAGTCACTGTGACCTACTTTTCAGTCTACTGCACACTAACAGTAAATCCTTATCTGGACCATATCTGCATACAGATGCATACAGGACCATCAAACCTCACATGTAATGACTTTGGATTGCAGTTGTGTTGTGTACCATTTACTAAGTCACTGTGACCTACTTTTCACGGTCTACTGCACATAACATTAAATACAGGACCATCAAACCACATGTTGGAACAACTTAGGATGGCGGTGTGTCCCGTACTATTACTAGGTCACTGTAACCTACGTTTCATGGTCTACTGCACATAACAGTAAATCCTTGTCCAGATCATATCTTCCATACAGATAAATACACGACCATCAAACCACATGTTGGAACAGCTTGGGATGGTGTTTGGTCCAAAACAAACTGTTCATCCATCCCATTGCATTTTCACATAATTACAATTGAATCATACCCGTAACGTATTCATTAATATAGATATGGTTTTCCATCAAACTCTTGATGGGCATATCATGTACCTCACTGGTACTCTTGTTTCTGTTTTAGATACACACACACAATTGCAAGTGAAATATGTTTATTTGAACTATTTCAACCTTTGATTTTCGGGGAGGCGGAAGCGCGATCCCAGACTGACGATGAACAAATGACTAAGACAAAACATCTATAAACAACAATTAAATATGTTTATGAAAACTATTTTTACTTTTGATTTCGGGGGTTAGCGCGAACGCAGACCCCCACACTAAAAAATTTCGTACTCGAGTCGCCCACATTTGGGGCGATCGCAGGGGTCAGCCCAACCGAGGTGCAATGGTTAGGCCTCGCCCTGGGAGGACCACCTAGCGGATCAGGGTGCCTCCCGTACCAGGTAAGTATGCTTGGTCTTGGCAGAAGGCTCATTTGAGTGGTCGCTTTTGAGCCACCAAGAGGACGGTGTCTCTTTCTCGCACTAGTTGGTGCCGTAAATACGCCCCGTCTAGACAGACGGGTGGCAATCATCCAAAGCACCGACACTCATTACCTCCAGTTTACAAGTGGGGTACATTTTGATTCCAAACTTGAGATGATTTTTCGCTTTACTTATTCAGTTTACAACAAGTCGCAATACACATCCATTACGAATTGTCACATTTAAGCGTAAGCGCTGACACTAAATGTATATTGAATGCTAAGGGTTAAAACAGTAAAGAGGAACTAGAAAACAAACACGCCACACGAAATAATATATGTAAAAGCACCGTATAGCAATGTCTATGACCATGTGGTTTAAATATTCACCGTCAACACACGGTCACTCTATACAACAAACTCAATCTACGTAATTACAAAACAATAAATTGTGATTACACAAACAACACATGACACACGGTAGCACCGTAAAAGAAAATACGCAAGTTTAAATTTAGTCTGACGGGCGACCAAACGAATACAACAAAACACACACAAGCGAAATATGTTTATTAGAACAGTTTTAACGTTTCATTTTCGGGGGTGGGGGTGGGGGTGGGGGTGGGAGTGGGGGTGGGGCGGGGCAGGGTAGTGCAGTCGCAGACTGACAGAATAAATGAATAAAACAAAACATACACAAGTGATATATGTTTATTGGAACTATTTTAACCTTTGATCTTCGGGGGTGGGAGGGTAGTGCAATCGCAAACTGACAGAGAATAGATTAATAAAACACACACAATTGCAAGTGAAATATGTTTATTTGAACTATTTCAACCTTTGATTTTCGGGGAGGCGGAAGCGCGCGATCCCAGACTGACGATGAACAAATGACTAAACAAAACATCTATAAACAACAATTAAATATGTTTATGAAAACTATTTTTACTTTTGATTTCGGGGGTTAGCGCGAACGCAGACCCCCACACTAAAAAAATTCGTACTCGAGTCGCCCACATTTGGGGCGATCGCAGGGGTCAGCCCATCCGAGGTGCAATGGTTAGGCCTCGCCCTGGGAGGACCACCTAGCGGATCAGGGTGCCTCCCGTACCAGGTAAGTATGCTTGGTCTTGGCAGAAGGCTCATTTGAGTGGTCGCTTTGAGCCACCAAGAGACGGTGTCTCTTTCTTCGCACTAGTTGGTGCCGTAAATACGCCCGTCTAGACAGACGGGTGGCAATCATCCAAAGCACCGACACTCATTACCTCCAGTTTACAAGTGGTACATTTTGATTCCAAACTGAGATGATTTTCGCTTTACTTATTCAGTTTACAAGCAAGTCGCAATACACATCCATTACGAATTGTCACATTTAAGCGTAGCGCTGACACTAAATGTATATTGAATGCTAATGTTAAAACAGTAAAGAGGAACTAGAAAACAAACACGCCACACGAATAATATATGTAAAAGCACCGTATAGCAATGTCTATGACCATGTGGTTTAAATATTCACCGTCAACACACGGTCACTCTATACACAACTCAATCTACGTAATTACAAAACAATAAATTGTGATTACAACAAACAACACATGACAACGGTAGCACCGTAAAAGAAAATACGCAAGTTTAATTTAGTCTGACGGCGACCAAACGAATACAACAAAACACACACAAGCGAAATATGTTTATTAGAACAGTTTTAACGTTTCATTTTCGGGGGTGGGGGTGGGGGTGGGAGTGGGGGTGGGGCGGGGCAGGGTAGTGCAGTCGCAGACTGACAGATAATTCAAATTCAATGAAAATGCTGGAATCTGGTTAGCATTTATCTGTTTTAGCAATACTGCCAAACTAAATAGTGTTGCAAACGAATCACTATGTATTTTTACATGGATTACCATTAATATTGTCAGTAGATTGATGGAAATAGTTGGTAAAAAGGCTTCTGGACAGCTCCCTCCTGTCTCGTACGCTTGTGCCGTGAAGCATACTAATTTGACATTGTTTAAATAAGAGACGCTGGTGGTGTATTTCTATCTAACTTGATTTTAATGAATAATGCCGTTTCATTAAATAATCAGGTACTACACTCTTGGTACTATTTTTTTAAAAACAACTTTTTACTTCAGGCGCGTATTTAAGGCATTCTGAAGGGGGTGGGCGGGGAGTGGTATTAGTACACAGGCCAACTACGACTTCAATTTTTAATGGCAGTAACAAGTGCACAGGCCAATTTCGTTGTCGACCTATGTTGATTTTTTTACATAGTATTTGTCAGTTAAGAGCATTCCCTAAAATTAGTAGTCACGTGACCCTCTGTTTAGTGTTGTATTATTGACAATATATTTTTTCTGATAGAACCGATGTATTTTTCGTGCTGGGGTTTCGTTAAACATTCATTCATTCATTCATTCATTCATATAGAAATTGTATTGAACTGCATGGAGTAAATAATGCTAGTATTTAACCTTAAGCATGGGTTACCAAACTATTTCATTTCACGTAAGGTAGTATTTCAAATGTTCTAGTGAATTTTCGAGTTGTACTGAACGATTGTTTTCGTGATCGACGTGTACACAGATTACATAATGTGGGCACAACCTAATTTGCTTTGCTGGTGGTCTTAAATGCTATAAAATCCTGCCTACGCCAGTGGAGGGTACCAAGCCTAGAACTATAAAAAAAAAACATATGGGCTTGTATTTCATTGTCACGGTACATGCTCTTAATTTGTTTTCGCCTGTGGCGATTTTACTTGTGTTAGAGGGCCGTGTGCAGTTTATTGCCCGTAGCCCAGGTGGACAACTTGTTACGTAATACTTTGCGCGATCTGGCTTTCCAAAATGCACTTAGTCCCGCTGTGGAGGCCATGTGGCGAGTAGTTACGTAATACCTCTGCGAGTGCGGGTTTTACAACCGTGTTTTGGCGACGATGGCGTCAGCCAGTCTGACGATCAGAGAGAAATAATACCTACGCTAGGAGAGATGAAATATGAGATGATACGTGAGGTGCCGCCTTGTTCCCCCAGGCCAATTCTGATTTTGGAATAAATAGCTAGGATTTAGAGATATCGAGGAGAACGAACAGGAAGGCTCCGGAGGAACGTTAGTCCGTTAGGACTTGGTAAATATCATTTCTGCTCTGTGTATAACCTTGATGTGATTGATGTGACTTAAATATTTTAATACGGTATTATACCAATATTCTTTAGACAGTGTCTTCGGTCATCTGACGAAGTAAATCGTAGACTTATTGTTCTAACATTATAAGAGTATTTGGTAATATAAAGCTTAGCCAGTCATCCCAGCCGAGTTTGAGAGTGGACGTGAAGATTTTTACTTTAATGGTCTACTGTGGCCAATTATTTAATTCAGCAAGACAATTGTAAGTCGTAACATTGCTGTACTATAGTATTTTATATATGCTCATGTTTTATTACAGGTTTTAATACGTATTTGTTGATATATTAGCTTTTAGCTGTGTTTAGCTGTGTATTTTGTCGTGGCTCCGTTCAGGTCCGCAAGATTTCTTTGTATGGTTAGGCGGCCTTTTGTCCTTTTTACGTTATTTCTTTGTTAGGATATATTATTCTATTGACTTTCCGGTTTGTGTCTAGTGCCAGCTAACACTCCCGGACTGTTCTATATCCCAA
>NW_024532484.1:0-4860 GCF_016097555.1 Gigantopelta aegis
TGCTCTGAATGGGTTTGAATCAAAGTTAGCACTGAAGAAAAGTATTGCGTGTGGGCCACTGTAATTCATACTGTAAAGATTATCAATAAAATCTTGGGACCTGGTATGTGAACATGCCCGTATAAGAACCGGCTCTTAAGAATATGGTATTATATAGGAGGCAACCTAACGTAAGAGATTTAATGTAGCAATTATATTTTTACATAGCAAAACTAGCATGTGCCAATAGTGGGGTTAAGTCTTTTAGTTTCCGCATTAACAGTTGTTAATATTTTTATGTATGAAATTCTGCGAAAACTCATTTATTGTAAAGAAGATTGATTGTAATGTCATTGTGACATATTTATAGCGGGTGCTAAGTTATATTGTATAAGACACGAGTTGTGTAGTTTTATGCAAAATTTAAAGTACAATTTGAAGAAAAACCTTTACCACAAAAACTAATTAGTAATTTTGTTGTCAGTATTGTGCCTTCTGTTTGTCTTATTTGTACATAACAATAAGGTTGTTAAAACATATACTTAGATCTCCAGATCATTTTTGTTTCTTAAATAATCACTCTAGTCGTTGCGAGCTCTCATGAAAAGCATGTTTTGAGTTTATACTAGATTCAGAACCAATTTTTTTCAGAGTTTTGATTATCTGCCTTGGAGTTAAGTTGATAATTTATTTTATTGTTAAAGCTGTATTACCTAATGTTACTAGCTAAATAAAATGCTGGATTACAGATTGTAGGAATACATCTGAATGTAAATATTGTATTCATCCGGATTAGAAAATAATGCAAGAAAATAGATGTTCGGGGGTAATTTTGTCATTTAAAAATAGTTTTTTCAGTAATTAATCAAAAATAAATGTGTTAAAGCTGCATGATTATTCCAGATATCACAACTATTAAAACCTCCAACTACAGTAGGCTATAAATTAAAATATAGTCAGGAATATTGGTGGCTGCCATTGGTTTTGATGGTTCATTATGAAAATCAGCATGGCCGATGGATTTGAAATTCCCACACCTGGTAACGAACTTGAAGACACCCACACCCAGCATACAGGATTTCCTCCCAACACTAATGTTCAGGACATTAAGTCATTTACTTCATACAGGTACAGTCATGTTTGTGTTTCCTTCCTCAGACAGTGTATTTTTTTAATACTGATATTTCTTTGATGTGCCTGTTAAGGTCTTCATAATCTAGGGGTCAATCAAGTGCATGTGTTTTAATGGAATTCTTTAAAGGGGTAGAGGTACTCTGACTATCTTTGTTGTCTCTACATATATACCTGAGTACACACACCCAACTGAAAGTAAATATCTTCAGGAGTTTTATTTTTAAAACATTTTTGTTGTTTAATATGACATATTGCATTTGTACAAAACTATATGCAATATATATGCTTTTTGAGGGGTACATTATATTAGGTTGCACTGTAGAAACAAACAGTTTTCAGTGAGGTTGTCAGTTTATGTCAGAATACACCAGATCCTGGTTGTCATAAAGACCACATAGCTGGACACTTTTTGAAAAATGTATGTTATCAGTATAGGTAGTACAATACCAAATAACTTCCGCTGGGTCAAAGTTCGAGGTGCACCGAACTTTTGATAGAGAAGTGAACACCACAAGTCCTGTGATTGGTTATAATGTGAGTGTGTTGGTTGTAAAAAATAATAGTTTCATCTGGGTAAAAAAATGTGTTGCATTTTATTTTCATCTAGTACCAATGTGTCAAGTAGCCTTGTGCTTGAAACATGTATGGGGTACCTGTAAAAAAAAGTACTCAAATTTTTGTGCGAAACTAGGGTAGTCATAGACGCTACCCGTTATCTCAGAAACGAGCAGCTTGACCCCCATTTTTTTTTTTTCTGATTCACTTTAAGTGTAAGGGGTGGTAGTATTTATATCCGTGGCGTTTATGTCGGTTGATACGTTGCAGGTAGGAGTTTTTAGCCGTATATGTTACTATTGTCGTCCTATGGGATTTGATTTGGTAGTGTACACCCTATAGCACATATTCAGTGCATAATAAATAATATTATGATTTTGTCATTTTATTTAATTAAACTATACTGGTTGATTAATTAGCCATCACTCGATCATGCAAGTTCACAATGACCTTGACCTTGACAATAAATCTCTGTACATGTGCTCTGAATGGAGTTTGAATCAAGTTAGCACTGAAGAAAAGTTGGTTTTGGCCTATAATTCATACTGTAAAAGATTTCAATAATTTCTTTTTACATGGTATTTGACTTGCCATATACAACTGCTCTTAAATATGGTATATATATAGGCAACCTGAACTACGATTTTAATAGCAATTTATTTTTATATTAAAAATAGCATGTGCCAATAGTGGGTTAATGTCGTATTTAGTTTCCATTAAACATTGTTAATTTTTTTATGTATGAAATTCTGAAAACTCAAATTTGTAAAGAAGTTGATTTTTATTGTCATTTTGACATATTTATAGGGTGCTAAGTAAGTTATATTTTAGACAAATTTGTAGTTTTTATGCAAAATTTAAAGTAAATTTGAAGAAAAACTTTACCAAAAACATAATTAAATTTGTTGTCACTATTGTGCCTTCTGTTCTTATTTGTACATGCACAATAAGGTTGTTAAACAATACTTAGATCTCCAGATCATTTTTGTTTCTTAATAATCACTTAGTTAGCTCTCATGAAAAGCATGTTGACTTTATACTAGATTCAGGAACCATTTTTTTCAGATTTGATTATCTGCCTTGGATTAAGTTGATAATTTTATTTTATTGTTAAAGCTGTATTACCTAATGTTACTAGCTAAATAAAATGCTGGATTACAGATTGTAGGAATACATCTAATGTACATATTGTATTCATCCGGATTAGAAAAATAATGCAGAAAATAGATGTTAGGGTAATTTTTGTTATTTAAAAATGTTTTTTTTCGGTAATTAATCACAAAATAAATGTGTTAAAGCTGCATGATTATTCCAGATATCACAACTATTAAAACCTCCAACTACAGTAGGCTATAAATAAAATATAGTCAGGAATATTGGTGGCTGCCATTGGTTTTTGATGGTTCATTATGAAAATCGGCATGGCCGATGGATTTGAAATTCCCACACCTTGGTAACTTGAAGACACCCACACCCAGCATACAGGATTTCCTCCCAACACTAATGTTCAGGACATTAAGTCATTACTTCATACGGTACAGTCATGTTTTGTGGTTTCCTTCCTCAGACAGTGTATTTTTTTATACTGATATTTCTTTTGATGTGCCTGTTAAGGTCTTCATAATCTAGGGGTCAATCAAGTGCATGTGTTTTAATGGAATTCTTTAAAGGGGTAGAGGTACTCTGACTATCTTTGTTGTCTTTACATATATACCTGAGTACACACACCCAACTGAAAGTAAATATCTTCAGGAGTTTTTTATTTAAAACATTTTGTTGTTTAATATGACATATTGCATTTGTACAAAACTATATGCAATATATATGCTTTTTGAGGGGTACATTATATTAGGGTTGCACTGTAGAAAACAACAGAAATTTTCAGTGAGGTTGTCAGTTTATGTCAGAATACACCAGATCCTGGTTGTCATAAAGACACATAGCTGGACACTTTTTGAAAATGTATGTTATCAGTATAGGTAGTACAATACCAATAACTTCCGGCTGGGTAAAAGTTCGAGGTGCCCGAAACTTTTGATAGAGAAGTGAACACCACAAGTCCTGTGATTGGTTATAAATGTGAGTGTGTTGGTTGTAAAAATCATATAGTTTCATCTGGGTAAATAATGTGCACTTTTATTTCATCTAGTACCAATGTGTCAAGTAGCCTTGTGCTTGAAACATGTATGGGGTACCTGTAAAAAAAAGTACTCAATTTTTGTGCGAAACTAGGGTAGTCATAGACGCTACCCGCTTATCTCAGAAACGAGCAGCTTGACCCCCCATTTTTTTCTGATTCCCACTTAGTGTAAGGGGTGGTAGTATTTATATCCGTGGCGTTTATGTCGGTTGATACGTTGCAGGTAGGAGTTTTAGCCGTATATGTTACTATTGTCGTCTATGGGATTTGCATTTGGTAGTGTACACCCTATAGCACATATTCAGTGCATAATAAATAATATTATGATTGTTTGTCATTTTATTTAATTAACCCTATACTGGTTGATTAATTAGCCATCACTCGATCATGCCAGTTCACAAATGACCTTGACCTTGACAATAATCTCTGTACATGGCTCTGAATGGAGTTTGAATCAAAGTTAGCACTGAAGAAAAGTTGGTTTTGGCCTATAATTCATACTGTAAGATTTCAATAATTCTTTTTTTACATGGTATTTGACTTGCCATATACAACTGCTCTTAAATATGGTATTATATATAGGCAACCTGAACTACGATTTTAATAGCATTTATTTTTATATTAAAATAGCATGTTGCCAATAGTTGGGTTAATGTCTTTAGTTTCCATTAACATTGTTATCTTTTTTATGTATGAATTCTGACAACTCAAATTTGTAAAGAAGTTGATTTTTAATTGTCATTTTGACATAGTTAAAGGGTGCTAAGTGTTATACTTTTTAGACAACATTTGTAGTTTAATATAAAAAAATTTAAAAGTAAATTTTGAAGAAAAACTTTAACCAAACATAATTAAATTTTTTTGTCACTAATTGTGCCTTCTGTTCTTATTTGTCACATACCAATAATGTGTTTAAACATATACTTAGATCTCCAGATCAGTTTTTGTTTCTTAATAATCACTTAGTTAGTTAAAGCTGGCATGATTATTCCCCGATATCACAACTATTAAAACCTCCAACTACAGTAGGCTATAAATAAAATATGTCAGGA
>NW_024532485.1:0-4656 GCF_016097555.1 Gigantopelta aegis
GTTATTTATATTCCTCAATCACAAAGGTGGTATCCAGCTTCATCAACTTCAACTCTCTTGTCATTTCCTCTGCCGGGAACAATCTATTACAAATCAGTTTAATGTTTCTGATAATGCCTAAATCCTTAGAAGAATGTGATGGTCAATTTGCTAAAGAGGCATTGCTATACTGGAAAACTAGACTTTGTAATACAGTGTAATATTGGTATGTCTGTTATAGATTTTGCACATCGTATTTATATTGTATCATTTTGTTAATCTGGTATTGGTATTTGCAACTTGTATAGTATCTTGTTCTAGTTTTGTTCCCTTGTCTCTTGATTATGCTTAGTCTTAATTATAATGTCATGTATTATAAAGGACTGAATGTAAGGTCTGTTCTTTCTATGTTTAAGAAGCCTAGATTTGATTTTAGATTTTTTAAGTATTTGTACAATCTACTAGACAACTGTATACCATGTATGTTTAATTTGAATCTCTTTGTACTCTCTCAAGAATAAACCTACTTGCTATCCTGGTCAATTGAGTTTCAACACTCTGTCAACACAACCTTTAACTCTGTCAGTTATTACACAGGAACTCCTACAGTCTGTGTCAATGGGAACAAGCTCCCTATCTGTAATGGGTACTAGTCTAGACTACCTATTGTAGTGTCTAGTGTATGTTATGTTTCGTACTCTACTGGACTCTATCTTATTAGTAAGTTATTAGTAGCAAACCAGTCACATGTTATAGACACTTTACTGCATGCTGTACATATGTACAACAATTCAAAATTGTTTTTTTGCTATTTTTTGTCTGTCAAACCAGTGTAGAAATAATAATAGTAAATGTTTAGTCTAATAACTATTTAATTTTTGTTTTATATAATTATTCTATTGTATTGAAATCATTTATATTTGTATCTTTGTATCTGGTTGTATTCATAGCTGGATTTGTTGGTAACCCATCTGGTGTACTGCTCCTCCTCTGACTGATACTAACTATGTGGTTACTAAATTGACTTGCAATGATAACTTTGAATGTAGTAACACTACTGGATCTTCTGGTTGTAGTTCTTATGGAGGAGATATGCTGCCATCACTTGTACAAGATGTATGTCATGGTTTGTCATTATCTGTTTGTTCCTCAGTTATATATATTCATCTATCTATTTTATTATCTATCCATTCAGCAATATCTTATGTGTTAGTTATTTTTATAAAAACCCACACATTTGATGGTTCATTACGCTTATTCATTTCTTGTTAACTGCATTCAATTATTCAAAAGTATAAATTACAAGTTTTTTGATATTCAAAGTTACTTGAACAAAGTTTTAAATTCAAAAATATATTTTTTGACCCCAGCCCTAATTAACAATGTCCTGTTTCTTCTAATAGGACTGTTCTGAAGAAGCATTACAAGATTCTATAACAACTATACTACAGTAGTTGATGGAAAAAAAATGTCATTAGGTGGTATTCCTCAGGAATGCAGTCTGGGAGCAGCTGTCACTATCTGTAATACCGATGGAACTAATACTAATGTAGCAGATATCCTTTTGTAGAATTTTGGTTTTGAAGGTAGCTGTGATCTAAAAAATATCTTTTAGATTTATTTTGCATCTATTAACTGCAATAGATATGAACATTTGAAAAAGTAATAATATTATTATGAATTAATCTTATAATAATACTCATTTAATATTTTTGGATTTACTGCATCACAATGTCATCTCCCTCCCCTCTTTACACAGGTGGCATACAACTTCCTTCAAATTCATTAATATATGGTCGCAGTCCTTTACCAGGAACAGTTTATTACAATCAGTTCATTGCTGCTCACAATGCTAACTCTTTAGATCAATGTGATCCTCAATTTGCTGGAGAACACTGCTATACTGGAGAACTAGACTTTATAGTACAGTGTATCTTCCAATTGGTATGTTTTTTATACACATAGCTATACTAAATTAATTTTTTATATATAAATTCATACACAAGCATAGATCTCAGTCTTTTAAATTAAAGCATAACCTCAGTCTCTACAAACTAAAGCAAATTTCATGATTGCACTATTAGGTTTAATTAATTTTATAGTTTGTTTAAAGACTCATTCTCAATCTTTATGTCATGAGTATCTGCCTAGTTTTTTAATTTGATTTAAAAAATTAAAATGTGTCTACTTGTACGTGGCTCTGTTTATTGTATAATCAAATGGAATTAAATCTACCTGATTTTTTTGTAGTTAAACCTGACTTGCTATCTGGACAATTCAGTTTCAACACTTCTGTCAACACAACCTCTAACTCTGTCAGTTATTACACAGGAACTCCTACAGTCTGTGTGAATGGAAACAAGCTCCCTATCTGTATTGGTACTAGTTTAGACTACAATGTATTAACTAGATTTGTATATCTTCTACTGGATTCTCTCTTTATCAGTAAGTTAAAGTAACCAGTTACATGATGCAGACACTTCAGTGTACAATTGTATATATGTATTTCTTGAATGGATATATATAATATATTTTTTATCCATGAAGCCAGGTGGTCAATCATAGTAACGTCCTATTGTTATTTTCAATGTCAGGGCACTATTGAAATAGTTTTTTGAATGACTTTTATAATGTATTAATGACTATATTGTTTTATTTTTATTATAGCTGGATTTTATGGTACTCCACCTGGTGTTACGGCTCCTCCTCACTGATACTAACTATGTAGTTACTAACTTAACTTGTAACATAACTTGGAGTTGTACTAAACTACTAAGGATCTTCTGGTTGTGGTTCTCATGGAGGAGGATATGCTTGCCTCACTTGTGGAAGATGTATGTATCAGTCTGTCTATCAATTTATTATCTACCATTTGCTCATTCATCAACACATGTATCTTTTTCTAAATAGATTGTTCTGATGAATGATCTGAGACTCTACAATAACATACTGCAGTAATTGATGGGAAAAGTGTCACTGTTGGCATTCCTCAACTATGTAGACATGGACTTGGTCATCTAGTTTGTAATGATGGAACAAATACACCTAACATAGCAAAACTTGTATGTATTGCTATAGGCTTCACAGGTCAGTCATTTGTTAATAATATTATTTTGTTTTGTAGCATGGGATGTAGGAAATTAGTGGGTAAGGACAATAACTCTCTCTCTCTCCGCACAATAGATGGTGTCCAACTTCATCAAATTCATCACTCTATGGTCGTAGTCCCTCTCCAGGAACAGTCTATTACAACCAGTTCATTTGTCCTAATATTCTGTCTCATATCTTCAATGCACTCTTCATAATGCTGAAGAGCACTGTTATACTGGAGAAATAGATCTTGTAGTACAGTGTAGTCTTGGTATGTCTTTTATACACACATACATCTTCTTAAATAAAATTATTATGTACAATGAAATAGAGGAGGTAAAATTTATATGTAGCATGCATTTCATATACTTTTTGTGAAGTCTGTGTTTGTATAGTTGTTGCAGGTCTCTGTTAAGTTTCTATTCTCTTATCGTTAAAACTGGTCCTTTTTCTTAAGTATTAGTTTAATTTAGTCTAAGCAATTTAAATATAATTGACTAGGAGTTTGGAAATTCTAATTTTGATTGAGTTGTATGTTCAAAATAGTAGTTAAATCTGTTTTTACCTTAATAAGGGATAGGTGTGGGAATATATGCAAATAAATAATGACACAGAAATGGTTGTGGACATAATTAACTGTAATTATGAGTTGTTCTCACTAACAAGGTTGTTGCTATATATATAATCAGTCACAGGTTACATAATCATTAATGGATCACTATTCCTTAGATTCTAAACCATCATATATTAATCCTATATATTATCATGTTTTAATTATAATTTTCTAGATGTTTGTCGGTCTACCTTCCTGATATCGGACGATGTCAAGGTAGCTTTCCTCGTTGGTTTTACAATTCCAGTTCAAGCCAATGTGAATTATTCAAATATGGTGGTTTGTCATGGAAATAAAATCAATTTGGGACTCTTAATGAATGTATTAAGAGTTGTGGTGAGTTGTAGTGATAACTTTAGTGTTATTCTGGCTTCATCATTACTTTGATCTAGGCTTTTCATTTGGTAAACCAAAACCAAAATGTGTAGTTCAGACGTTTGTGTTAGAAACACTTGTCCTGACTATCCTAGAGCAGATTGGTTATCCTGATAGCGTGTGAAAATTGTAAACCAAGATATTGTATTGATATAATGAAGTTACAAGTGTTTTGTGGTAAGGATAACTTAAGCCAAAATAACATAGCTTTCTTTGAATGGCAAATTATAGTGTCTTGTTAAACCTATTACATTTTTTTGGTAGACAATGTTTGCTCTCACCAGTTAGCGGTTCATGTAGCAATAATGTCCTTCGATGGTATACAATAGTGAGTAGGTAGATGTCAACAATTCACATATAGTGGTTGTGAATGGTAACCTAAACAACTTTACACTTTAGAAAAATGTCTACAACAATGTGGTAAGTTGATGAGTCATCTCAATTTGTGTTTAAGTGAGTTTATGCATCATATAAATTATGAAGTATTTCACCCATGTATATAAGGGTGGTCTTTCTGAAGGAAACAGAGTTCTTTAACAATTAAAAATTTGCTAGAAAAATTTTATTTTCATGAATCAGTTTTCCCCATTACCACCCTT
>NW_024532486.1:0-9119 GCF_016097555.1 Gigantopelta aegis
CTCCCCTTCTTGATTTTGGATAGTTTGGTTTATAATTGTTTTTGGTCCCAAGAAATTGAATTATAATTGAAAGATATCTATCAGTGGATTGATAACAGCTGAAGACACAGCTAAAAGACATACATCTTTGTTATTAGCAAGATGATTGATGTCAAAGGAAGTTTGCATGCAATGAAATGTTCTAAGTAATCGTTTTTTTTCAACATCCTTGTTATATTCGTTTTATAATTGTGTGTTTTTTACCGTGCAAACGTATATATACCCAACAAGGAAAGTTTAGCAAATATCTGTTATGACGTCTAAATTTGCCATGGTTGAATAACTTAAAAGAAAACGAGGTCCTCCTGTTGTGGTGAGGCAAAGGTTGATGAAAAAAAGAAAGAACAAAAGTTTTGTTTTTATTTTACAACGCCACCTAGAGCACATTGATTGTTTTTTTTATCTTATCATCGGCTCTTGGACGTCAAACATATGGTCATTCTGACACTGTTTTTTTTCAGAGGAAACCCGCTGTGGCCACATAGGCTACTGTTTTACGACAGGCAGCAAGGGATCTTTTATTTGCGCTTCCCACAGGCAGGATAGCACAAACCATGGCCTTTTGTTGAACCAGTCAAGGATCGCTGGTCGGTGCAAGTGTTTTTTACAACTAACCACTGAGCCTTGCGGGGCACTCATTCAGGGTTTGGAGTCGGTATCTGGATTAAAAATCCCATGCCTCGACTGGCATCCGAACCCATTACCTACCAGCCCGCAAAGGTTGATGAGTTTTTATGTTGTTTGTAAATGGTAAACATCTCAGATGTGAATACTAATTCATAAAAATAGGTTCATTTATAAAATGGTATGCCATTTGTTTTTAACATTAGCTATAACTTTCGTTGTTGAGTATATTATTATTGTTTGAGGAATGTTTTCTACAAAATTGTTGTCTTTTAGTTGACGTGTAGAATCAAGAGATGGAAGATACTTATCATCGGGCTGGTGACAGCTGAAGGCATGGTTACGAGAGTTGGAAGATTTCATCAACATCCTTGCGACAGATGAAGCTAAGTGATATTGAATAAAGTTTGTCCTTTGACAGCTATTTTTTCCTCATGCATTCAGTTCAAATTGTTCCGCCGGAAAAGATAAATACTTGTCCCTCCCTGACTCACTCCCTCACTCCGTTACTCCCTCCCTCCCTCCCTCCGTCCATCCGTCCGTCAGTCCGTCCGTCATTTTATAGTATTCTTGATAGTTTGATTTATAATTGTGTGTTTTGCTTGAAAATTTCATTGTTATTGTTTGATAGTTTGTTTTATAATTGTGTGTTTTGCTTGAAAATTTCTTAGTTATTGTTTGATAGTTTGTTTTATAATTGTGTGTTTTGCTTGAAAATTTCATTGTTATTGTTGACTGATGTTTTCTACCTTTTTTTTTTAGTTGACGTGTTGAATCAAGAGATGGAAGATATTTATCATCGGGCTGGTGACAGTTGAAGGTGTAGCTGTCACAAGTGAAGCATTTTAATGGTAAGTTACCTCCCTTCTTGATTTTGGATAGTTTTGGTTTTTATAATTGTTTTGGTCAAGAATTGAATTATAATTGAAAGATATCTATCAGTGGATTGATAACAGCTGAAGACACAGCTAAAAGACATACATCTTTGTTATTAGCAAGATGATTGATGTCAAAGGAAGTTGCATGCAATGAAATGTCTAAGTAATCGTTTTTTCAACATCCTTGTTAGTTCGTTTTATAATTGTGTGTTTTACCGCAAACGTATATATACCCAACAAGGAAAGTTTAGCAAATATCTGTTATGACGTCTAAATTTGCCATGGTTGAATAAACTTAAAAGAAAACGAGGTCCTCCTGTTGTGTTGAGGCAAAGGTTTGATGAAAAAAAGAAAGAACAAAAGTTTGTTTTATTTTACAACGCCACCTAGAGCACATTGATTGTTTTTTTTTATCTTATCATCGGCTCTTGGACGTCAAACATATGGTCATTCTGACACTGTTTTTCAGAGGAAACCCGCTGTGGCCACATAGGCTACTGTTTTTACGACAGGCAGCAGCAAGGGATCTTTTATTTGCGCTTCCCACAGGCAGGATAGCACAAACCATGGCCTTTTGTTGAACCAGTCAAGGATCGCTGGTCGGTTGCAAGTGTTTTTACAACTACCCACTGAGCCTTGCGGGGCACTCATTCAGGGTTTGGAGTCGGTATCTGGATTAAAAATCCCATGCCTCGACTGGCATCCGAACCCAGTACCTACCAGCCGCAAAGGTTGATGAGTTTATGTTGTTTGTAAATGGTAAACATCTCAGATGTGAATACTAATTCATAAAAATAGGTTCATTATAAATGGTATGCCATTTCTTTTAACATTAGCTAAACTTTCGTTGTTGAGTATATTATTATTGTTGAGGAATGTTTTCTACAAAAATTGTTGTCTTTTAGTTGACGTGTAGAATCAAGAGATGAAGATACTTATCATCGGGCTGGTGACAGCTGAAGGCATGGTTACGAGAGTTGGAAGATTTCATCAACATCCTTGCAACAGATGAAGCTAAGTGATATTGAATAAAGTTTGTCCTTTGACAGCCATTTTTTCCTCATGCATTCAGTTGGAATTGTTCCGCCGGAAAAGATAAATACTTGTCCCTTCCTGACTCACTCCCTCCCTCCGTTACTCCCTCCCTCCCTCCCTGAGTCCATCCATCCGTCCGTCAGTCCGTCCGTCGTTTTACAGTATTCTTGATAGTTGTTTTATAATTGTGTGTTTTGCTTGAAAATTTCATTGTTATTGTTTGATAGTGATTTGTTTTATAATTGTGTGTTTTGCTTGAAAATTTCATTGTTATTGTTGACTGATGTTTTCTACCTTTTTTTTTTAGTTGACGTGTGGAATCAAGAGATGGAAGATATTTATCATCGGGCTGGTGACAGTTGAAGGTGTAGCTGTCACAAGTGAAGCATTTTAATGGTAAGTTACCTCCCTTCTTGATTTTGGATAGTTTGGTTTATAATTGTTTTGGTGATGAATTGAATTATAATTGAAAGATATCTATCAGTGGATTGATAACAGCTGACGACACACCTAAAAGACATACATCTCTGTTATTAGCAAGATGACTGATGTCAAATGAAGTTGCATGCAATGAAATGTCTAAGTAATAGTTTTTACAACATCCTTGTTAGTTCGTTTTATAATTGTGTTTTTTACTGCAAACGTATATATACTCAACAAGGAAAGTTTAGCAAATATCTGTTATGACGTCTAAATTTGCCATGGTTGAATAAACTTAAAAGAAAACCAGGTCCTCCTGTTGTGTTGAGGCAAAGGTTGATGAAAAAAAAAAGAAAGAACAAAAGTTTGTTTTATTTAACAACGCCACCTAGAGCACATTGATTGTTTTTTTTATCTTATCATCGGCTCTTGGACGTCAAACATATGGTCATTATGACACTGTTTTTCAGAGGAAACCCGCTGTCCGCCACATAGGCTACTGTTTTACGACAGGCAGCAAGGGATCTTTTATTTGCGCTTCCCACAGGCAGGATAGCACAAACCATGGCCTTTGTTGAACCAGTCATGGATCGCTGGTCGGTGCAAGTGGTTTACAACTACCCACTGAGCCTTGCGAGGCACTCACTCAGGGTTTGGAGTCGGTATCTGGATTAATTTTGCTTAAAAATTTCATTGTTATTGTTGACTGATGTTTTCTACCTTTTTTTTTTAGTTGACGTGTGGAATCAAGAGATGGAAGATATTTATCATCGGGCTGGTGACAGTTGAAGGTGTAGCTGTCACAAGTGAAGCATTTTAATGGTAAGTTACCTCTCTTCTTGATTTTGGATAGTTTGGTTTATAATTGTTTTGGTGAAGGATTGAATTATAATTGAAAGATATCTATCAGTGGATTGATAACAGCTGAAGACACAGCTAAAAGACATACATCTCTGTTATTAGCAAGATGACTGATGTCAAAGGAAGTTGCATGCAATGAAATGTCTAAGTAATCGTTTTTTCAACATCCTTGTTAGTTCGTTTTATAATTGTGTGTTTTTACTGCAAACGTATATATACTCAACAAGGAAAGTTTAGCAAATATCTGTTATGACGTCTAAATTTGCCATGGTTGAATAAACTTAAAAGAAAACCAGGTCCTCCTGTTGTGTTGAGGCAAAGTTTTTTTTGATGAAAAAAAAGAAAGAACAAAAGTTTGTTTTATTTTACAACGCCACCTAGAGCACATTGATTGTTTTTTTTTTATCTTATCATCGGCTCTTGGACGTCAAACATATGGGTCATTCTGACACTGTTTTTTTCAGAGGAAACCCGCTGTGGCCACATAGGCTACTGTTTTTACGACAGGCAGCAAGGGATCTTTTATTTGCGCTTCCCACAGGCAGGATAGCACAAACCATGGCCTTTGTTGAACCAGTCAAGGATCGCTGGTCGGTGCAAGTGGTTTTCAACGACCCACTGAGCCTTGCGGGGCACTCATTCAGGGTTTGGAGTCGGTATCTGGATTAAAAATCCCATGCCTCGACTGGCATGTTTTCCGAACCCAGTACCTACCAGCCGCAAAGGTTGATGAGTTTATTTTGTTTGTAAATGGTAAAGTTGAAGGGTGTATGTGTATACTAATTCATAAAAATAATGTTCATTTATAAATGGTATGATTTTTATTTTTAACATTAGCTAAACTTTCGTTGTTGAGTATATTATTATTGTTGAGGAATGTTTTTCTACAAAATTGTTGTCTTTTAGTTGAACGTGTATGAATCAAGAGATGGAAGATACTTTTCATCATCCGGGCTGGTGACAGCTGAAGGCATGGTTTACGAGAGTTGGAAATTTCATCAACATCCTTGCGACAGATGAAGCTAAGTGATATTGAATAAAGTTTGTCCTTTGACAGCCATTTTTTCCTCATGCATTCAGTTCGAATTGTTTTTATTTGCCGGAAAAGATAAATACTTGTTCCTTCCCTGACTCCCTCACCCCTCCGTTACTCCCTTCCTCCCTCCGTTACCTCCCTCCGCCTCCATCCACTGTTTTCCGTCCATCCGCCCGTCTTTTATTTCCGTTGTTTTACAGTATTCTTGACCATGTCTTTGTTTTTTATAATTGTGGTTTTGTGGTGAAAAATTTCTTAGTTATTGTTTGATAGTTTGTTTTATAATTGTGTGTTTTGCTTGAAAATTTCATTGTTATTGTTGACTGATGTTTTCTACCTTTTTTTTTTAGTTGACGTGTTGAATCAAGAGATGGAAGATATTTATCATCGGGCTGGTGACAGTTGAAGGTGTAGCTGTCACAAGTGAAGCATTTTAATGGTAAGTTACCTCCCTTCTTGATTTTGGATAGTTTGGTTTATAATTGTTTTGGTGAAGAATTGAATTATAATTGAAAGATATCTATCAGTGGATTGATAACAGCTGAAGACACAGCTAAAAGACATACATCTTTGTTATTAGCAAGATGATTGATGTCAAAGGAAGTTGCATGCAATGAAATGTCTAAGTAATCGTTTTTTCAACATCCTTGTTAATTCGTTTTATAATTGTGTGTTTTACCGCAAACGTATATATACCCAACAAGGAAAGTTTAGCAAATATCTGTTATGACGTCTAAATTTGCCATGGTTGAATAAACTTAAAAGAAAACGAGGTCCTCCTGTTGTGTTGAGGCAAAGGTTGATGAAAAAAAGAAAGAACAAAAGTTTGTTTTATTTTACAACGCCACCTAGAGCACATTGATTGTTTTTTTTATCTTATCATCGGCTCTTGGACGTCAAACATATGGTCATTCTGACACTGTTTTTCAGAGGAAACCCGCTGTGGCCACATAGGCTACTGTTTTACGACAGGCAGCAAGGGATCTTTTATTTGCGCTTCCCACAGGCAGGATAGCACAAACCATGGCCTTTGTTGAACCAGTCAAGGATCGCTGGTCGGTGCAAGTGTTTTACAACTACCCACTGAGCCTTGCGGGGCACTCATTCAGGGTTTGGAGTCGGTATCTGGATTAAAAATCCCATGCCTCGACTGGCATCCGAACCCAGTACCTACCAGCCGCAAAGGTTGATGAGTTTATGTTGTTTTGTAAATGGTAAACATCTCAGATGTGAATACTAATTCATAAAAATAGGTTCATTTATAAATGGTATGCATTTTCTTTTAACATTAGCTAAACTTTCGTTGTTGAGTATATTATTATTGTTGAGGAATGTTTTCTACAAAATTGTTGTCTTTTAGTTGACGTGTAGAATCAAGAGATGGAAGATACTTATCATCGGGCTGGTGACAGCTGAAGGCATGGTTACGAGAGTTGGAAAGATTTCATCACATCCTTGCGACAGATGAAGCTAAGTGATATTGAATAAAGTTTGTCCTTTGACAGCCATTTTTTCCTCATGCATTCAGTTCGAATTGTTCCGCCGGAAAAGATAAATACTTGTCCCTCCCTGACTCACTCCCTCCCTCCGTTACTCCCTCCCTCCCTCCCTCCGTCCATCCGTCCGTCAGTCCGTCCGTCGTTTTATAGTATTCTTGATAGTTTGTCATTGTCCGTCCGCTTGTTTTCACAGTATTCTTGTTTTAGTTTGTTTTATAATTGTGTGTTTTGCTTGAAAATTTCTTAGTTATTGTTTGATAGTTTTGTTTTATAATTGTGTGTTTTTTGCTTGAAATTTCATTGTTATTGTTGACTGATGTTTTTCTACCTTTTTTTTTTAGTTGACGTGTTGAATCAAGAGATGGAAGATATTTATCATCGGGCTGGTGACAGTTGAAGGTGTAGCTGTCACAAGTGAAGCATTTTAATGGGTAGTTACCTCCCTTCTTGATTTTGGATAGTTTGGTTTATAATTGTTTTGGTCAAGAATTGAATTATAAGATGAAAGATATCTATCAGTGGATTGATAACAGCTGAAGACACAGCTAAAAGACATACATCTTTGTTATTAGCAAGATGATTGATGTCAAAGGAAGTTGCATGCAATGAAATGTCTAAGTAATCGTTTTTTTTTTCAACATCCTTGTTAGTTCGTTTTATAATTGTGTGTTTTTACCGCAAAACGTATATATACCCAACAAGGAAAGTTTAGCAAATATCTGTTATGACGTCTAAATTTGCCATGGTTGAATAAACTTAAAAAAAACGAGGTCCTCCTGTTGTGTTGAGGCAAAGGTTGATGAAAAAGAAAGAAAGAACAAAGTTTGTTTTATTTTTACAACGCCACCTAGAGCACATGATTGTTTTTTTTATCTTATCATCGGGCTCTTGGACCGTCAAACATATGGTCATTCTGACACTGTTTTTTCAGAGGAACCCGCTGTGGCCACATAGGCTACTGTTTTACGACAGGCAGCAAGGGATCTTTTATTTGCGCTTCCCACAGGCAGGATAGCACAAACCATGGCCTTTGTTGAACCAGTCAAGGATCGCTGGTCGGGGGGCAAGTGTTTTACAACTACCCACTGAGCCTTGCGGGGCACTCATTCAGGGTTTGGAGTCGGTATCTGGATTAAAAATCCCATGCCTCGACTGGCATCCGAACCCAGTACCTACCAGCCGCAAGGTTGATGAGTTTATCGTTGTTTGTAAATGGTAACATCTCAGATGTGAATACTAATTCATAAAAAATAGGTTCAATTTTATAAATGTATGCCATTTCTTTTAACATTAGCTAAACTTTCGTTGTTGAGTATATTATTATTGTTGAGGAATGTTTTCTACAAAATTGTTGTCTTTTAGTTGAAGCGTGTAGAATCAAGAGATGAAGATACTTATCATCGGGCTGGTGACAGCTGAAGGCATGGTTACGAGAGTTGGAAGATTCATCAACATCCTTGCGACAGATGAAGCTAAGTGATATTGAATAAAGTTTGTCCTTTGACAGCCATTTTTTTTCCTCATGCATTCAGTTTTTCAAATTGTTCCGCCGGAAAAGATAAATACTTGTCCCTTCCTGACTCACTCCCTCCCTCCGTTACTCCCTCCCTCCCCCTCCCTGAGTCCATCCGTCCGTCAGTCCCGTCCGTCAGTCCGTCCTCGTTTTACAGTATTTCCTTGATAGTTTTTTTTATAATTGTGGTTGTTTTGCTTGAAAATTTCATTGTTATTGTTTGATAGTTTGGTTTTATAATTGTGTGTTTTGCTTGAAAATTTCATTGTTATTGTTGACTGATGTTTTCTACCTGTTTTTTTTTAGTTGACGTGTGGAATCAAGAGATGGAAGATATTTTATCATCGGGCCTGGTGACAGTTGAAGGTGTAGCTGTCACAAGTGAAGCATTTTAATGGTAAGTTACCTCCCTTCTTGATTTTGGATTAGTTTGGTTTATAATTGTTTTTGGTGATGAATTTGAATTATAATTGGAAGATATCTATCAGTGGGATTGTACAGTTACGACCCACCTAAAGACATACATCTCTGTTATTAGCCAGAGACTGCATGTCAATGAAGTGCATGCAATAATGTCTAAGTAAGAGTTTTTAACCACATCCTTGTTATTTCGTTTTCTAATTGTTTTTTTTACTGCAAACTAATATACTACAAGGAAAGTTTAGCAATATCTGTTATGACTTCTAAATCTTGCCATGTGATAAACTTAAAGAAAACCGGTCCTCTGTTGTGTTGATGCAAGTTGATGAAAAAAAGAAGCAGTTCAAAAGTTTGTTGTTACTTTAACAACGCCACCTAGAGCACATTGATTGTTTTTTTTTCATCTTATCATCGGCTCGGACCGGCAAACCATGGTCATTTACCCTGTTTTTTCAGAGGAAAACCCGCTGTCCGCCACATAGGCTACTGTTTTACGACAGCACAAGGGATCTTTTATTTGCGCTTCCCCAGGCAGGATAGCACAAACCAGGCCTTGTTGAACCAGTCATGGATCGTGGCGGTGCAATGGTTTCAACTACCCACTGGCCTTGCAGGCCCCCTCAGGGTTTGGAGTCGGTATTGGATTAATTTTTGTTTAAAAAATTTCATTGTTATTGTTGACTGGTTTTCTACCTTTTTTTTTTAGTTGAACGTGTGGAATCAAAGAGGAAGTATTTATCTCGGGCTGGTGAAGGGTTGGGTGTGCTGTCACAAGTGAAGCTTTTTAATGGGTT
>NW_024532487.1:0-10624 GCF_016097555.1 Gigantopelta aegis
TTTTAAGACTTTTCCTCAGACGGACAGAACATACCACGCCTTTGATATTCACTTATATTTCACTTTCAGCGTATCTGTCCAAAATACACGAATCACTTATACTTCATTTAACAGCGTTTTGGTAAAATACGTGAATCACTTATTTTCTTTACATAATGTTTGTAAATACTGAAACACTTATATTCACTTAATTTCCTTTTTACTTCCTTATAAGTTTTTTTTGAAAATATCAAATAATCCTTACTTTCATTATATTTCACCTATACTTCAATTATTACAATTTCTTTAAATATTGATGGCCTTATCCCTTCACTTATATTTCACTTATACAAGGTTTTTGTTAATTCCGTAATCCTTATACTTCACTTATTTTCACCTTCTTCACTTATCAACACTTTTTCTTTAAATATTTGAATCATATATTTCACTTATACACCGTTTTCTGGTACATTTAACTTCCTTATAATCCACACAACCCACCCACACAACAACCCACACACAACACACCCAACACCACACACCAACACCCACACACCTTAACTTCACTTAATATAATATAATATATATTAATATTATATATATATTAAGAAGAGGAGAGAGAGAGGAGAGAGAGAAGAGAGAGGAGAGAGAGAGGAGAGAGGAGGGAGAATGGTTAACACTTCACCTATATTCCATTTCTTGGTATAATGATACATCATTTTCTATAATTCCCATTTTTAATTACTTTTTGTAATGGGGCTGTTGGTTAAAATGCTACCACGGGTTTAAAAAACCAACTTTTTTTCCCTGAACGTAAACTGCACTTTTTCGGTAAACAAGGAATCCCCGAGGATTTCATTGTGAGTGAAGGTGCCCATTCAGGCTTTCAAAGACTCCGGTTTTGAACTGGACCATAAACGAAATAAACAGGCCAAAAAACGAAGCTTCTATTAGAAGTTATAGCAAGGATAAACAAATCAAAAAAGGGAAATAAAGCGCATCTGTCCATTTGACAAAAACACCAACGCAACCACACGCGCGAAAAAAAACCCTTCGGCACAATTACGCCCTGTCTTTTCCGGAATAATATCACACACACAACTTTTCCCTGAAATCCCACCAAAGTAACACTGAAACCACTTTTATCCCTTTTAAGTCGTCTTCACATTCATTTTTCCTAATTAAAATTTTGACACTCAATTTTAATAAACTAAAACGCAAAAGAAACGCAGGTCCTGAAAATCGAAAGAATTGCACTTTGTAACTATCTTTGGTGGAATTGAACCTCAACTGTGTTAAAGGACATGGACCCACCCACACCGCGTCCCCCTGCGTGTCAATTTCTTACCTTGTGACGTCACGAATTCTCAAAACACGTTGTTTGCCGGGCTGGATCATCCGTTTGAATCCGGAAACCCTCATTAATGCTTAAAAAACCACCCCTTTTTTTAAATCTTTATTAAAGAAAAGAACAAAAAAAAAAAACCCCCCAAAACCCACCCCCAAAAGGTTCAACCGGGAACAGACCCTTCTGCTGTAGCCAGACAATTGGGATTTCCTGTTTCGACAATCGCACGCCTTTCTCAACGTCACCAAATCACTGGTCTGTGAACGAATCGACCACGCCACCGGCCGCCCGAGGGTGACAACCGGGGGCAGCCCCTAACCGGTACATCCGGGTGGACCCACCTTAGGAATCGATGCGGCCAAGCAGCTAACACCGCTCACCGGGCGTGGTCCACCGTGGTCGCATTTCCGCCATACCGTCCACGCCGTCTGATGTGCAGAGACTCCGTAACCGCCGTCCCTAGGTGGACCAATCTTTGACCCCTCGGCACCGCCCACAACGTCAACAGTGGGCGCACAACATCAAAGATGGGACGTGGCCAGTGGCAACAAGTGCTGTTTAACTGATAAGAGCCGTTACATCTTCCAAGCTGATGGCGAATCCGAGTAATGGCGACGTCGACATGAACGTTACTCCGACTGCTGCGTTCTGCAGGCCGACCGATGGTGCGTGGGGACTAGTGTGATGGGTTGGGGTGGGTTCCTCATTCCACCCAGAACACAACTTCCATGTGTCAGACAACGCGTTAATGCCGCCGTTACCAAAATGACGTCATCAACAATCACGTCGTTCCCTTCTTTGCCGCTCACCCACGTGTGCGCTTGCTGCAGCAGAGACATGCCAGGCCCGCACACTGCCAGGGCACACAGGCCGTTGCTGGCTCAGCACAACATCCCAACGTTGCCGTGTGCCATCGCCTTATCACCGGACATGGCCGACCTATCGAACACGTCTGGGGATGAAATGGGGACGTCGCCTTCAGGCTCGCGGAGCAACCTTCAGAATATGCAGGCGCTGGAGCAGCATTGGTCCATGAATGGAACTCACTCCCTCAGGCATTCTTTCAACGTCTTGTCCACTCAATGAGGAGACTTTGCACTGCCTGTTTGAATGCCCAGGTGGTCGAAACACGCGATACTGACTTTGACAATGCTACAGGTCGTCTCCTCTTCACATTTTTTAACAATGGACCCCCACCCTACTTTTATGCCATGAAACAATAGCCAAAAAGGAATTCAATCAAACCTTTACAACACCAATGTGGTGCCCGAATTGGTTAGCTCCACAATAATTTGTGAAATCCTGTCGTTTTCGGTTTGGTTTTAATATTTTATATCCAATTTATGAGAACCGGCGTTTCCTTTGCGTTTTAGTCATAGTAGATAACTTCTAATAATTTGACGCTCTCCCCTTATTGTTATTAGTTCAAAATTCATACTCTAACCGTTTTTACAACAGATTCTTCCATTTAAGATATATAATTGTGTAAATTCTTAATTAACTTATCATTTGATATTTTTGTGAGAAAAAAAAACCCCAACTGTTTGCGTTATCATGTTATAATGAATCGGAGATTTTGACGGAAACCCCGAATGTAACCTTTCTAAGGTAAATTCCCTTATTTGTGTATTGATACAGTTGTTAAATCCTTAGTGGCATATAGTTTCGATTGCTCCCTCCCTATCTGTCCTTTCCTTCCTCCCTTCTCCTTCCTCTTCTCTGTTCTCTCCCCTCTCTTTCTCCCCTTTGTTTTCTCCCTTCCTCTCCCCCCTCTCCTTCCCCTTTTTTTTTCTCCCCCCCCTCCTTCCTCCCCTCCCATCTTCCCTCCTCTCCTTTCCTCCCCCCTTCCTCCCTCTTTATTTCCTTTTTCCCTTTCCCCCCTTTTTCTTTTTTTCCCCCCCCTGAACTCCATTTCTCCTCCTTCTATTTTTTTTTCCCCTTTTTCCCTTCTTTTTCCCCCCCCTCTTTCCCTTCCCTCCTTCCCTTTCCCTCTTTTCCTTTTTCTTCCCTTCTTCTCCTTCCCTTTTCTTTCTCCCCCTTCTTCTTTTTTCTCCCCCTCCTTTTTTTCCCCCCCTCCTTCCCCCCTTCCCCTCTCCTCCCCCCTTTCCTTCTCCCTCTTCTCTTTTTTTCCCTTTCTCTCCCTTCTCTCCTTCTTCTCTCCCCTTTTTTTCTCTCTCTCTTTTCTTTCCTCTCTCCCTCCCCTCCCTTCCCTCTTTCCTTTCCCTCTCCCCTCTCTTCCTCTCTTCCTCCCCTCTTCTCTCTTTTTTTTCTCCTTTTTCCCTTTTCCTCCCCTCCCTTCCTCTCTCCCTTTTCCCCCTCCCCTTTTTTCCCTCTCCTTTCTCCCCTCCTCTCTTTTCTTCCTTCTCTCCTTCTTTCTCCCTCTTTTCCCCTTCTCTTTCTCTCTCCCCTTCCTCCCCTCTCCCCTTCCTCCTCTTTCCCTCTTTTTTTCCTTCTTTCCCTTTTCCCCTCTTTTTTCTCTCCCTTTTTTTCCTTTTCCTCCACCCCCCTTCTTTTTTTTCTTTTCCTTTTCCTCCTTCTCTTTCTCCTCCCCCCTTTTCCCCCTCCCTCCCCTCTCCTTCTTTTTTTCCCCTTTCTTTTCTTCCCCTTTCCCCTCTCCCTTTTTTTTTCCCTTTCTTCTCCTCTTCCTCCCCTTCCTTCTTCTCCCTTTCTTCCCCCTCTCTTTCCCTTCCCTTTTCCTTCCCCCCTCTTCCCTTTCCCCCTTTCATCCCCCCCCATTCCTTTTTTTTTTTCCTCTTTTTTCTCCCCCTCCTTCCCCCTTCTTTCCTCCCCTTTCCTTCTTCCCCCTTTTTTTTTCCCTCCCCTCTTCTCCCCCCCCTTCTTTTTTCTTTTTTTCCTTCTTTTTCCTTTTTTTTTCCCCTTTTTTTTTCTTTTTTCTTCCTTCTTCTCCTTCTCCCTCTCCTCTCTTTTCCTTCTTCTTTTCCTCTCCTTTTTCTCCTTTCCTCTTTCCCTCCTCTTTCTCCTTTTTCTTCCCTTTCCCTTTCCCTTTCCCTTCTTCTCCCCTTTTCTTTTCCTCCCCTCTCCCCTTCTTCCTCCCCCTCTTTCCTTCTTCCTCCTCTTTTCCCTCCCCCTTTTCCCCTTTTTTCCTTCCCCCTTCTCCTTTTTTTCCTCTTCTTTTCTCTTCTTTCCTCTTTTCCCCTCCCCTCTTTCCTCTTCCCCTTCCCTTCCTCTCTTTCTTCTCCCCTTCCTTTTTCCTCCCCCCCCCTCTTCCCCCCCTCCCCCTTCCCCCCCCCTTTTTTCTTTCTTTTCCCCTCCCCTTTCTTTCCCCTCCCTTTTCTCCCTTCCCCCTCCTCTTTTCTCTTTCTCCCTTTCTTCCCCCCCCTTCCTTCTTCTCTTCCCTTTTCCCCCTTCTTCCCCCTTTTCCTTCTTTTTTTTCCCCTTCCCCCTTCTTTTTTCTCTCTCTCCCTCCTTTTTCCCCCTTTCCTTCCTTCCCCTCTCCCCTCCCTTTTCTTCTTTTTTTTTTCCCCCTCTCCCCTCCTCTTCTCTTTCCCCTCCCCCCCCCCTCCCCCTCTTCTCCCTTCTCTCCCTTCCCTCCCCTTTTCCCTCCCCCTTCTTCTTTTTCCTTTCCCCTCTCTTTTTCTCCCCCTTTTTTTTCTTCCCTCTCCTTTTTTTCCCCTTTTTTTTTTTTCCTTCCCTTCCTTCCCCCCCCCTCTTTTTCCTTTTTTCTTTCCTTCCCCCCCCCTTTTTTTCTCCCTTCTCCCTTTTTTTTTTCCCCCCCCCCCCCTTTCCCTTTTTTTTCTTTTTCTTTTCTCCTTTCCCCCTTTTCCTTTTTCTTCCTTCTTCTTTCTTCCTTCTCTTTCTTTTTTTCTTTTTTTTTCCCCCCCTCTTCCCCCCTCCCCTTTTTTCCCCTTTCTTTCCTTTCTTTTTCCCCCCCCCCCCTTTTTTCCCCCCTCCCCCTCCCCTTTTTTTTTTTTTTCTTTTTTCTTTTTCCTTCCCTTTCCCCCCCCTTTTCCCTTCCCCCCCTTTTTCCCTTTCTCTTCCCTCTTTTCCTTTCCCTTTTCTTTCTCCCCCTTTCCCTTTCTCCCTTTTCTCTTCTTTTCCTCCTTTTTCCTCTTTTTTTTCCCCCCTCCCCCTTTCTTTTTTCCCTTTTCCTTTCCTTTCTTCTTTTTCTTTTTTTTCCTCTCCCCTTTCCTTCCCTTTTCTCCCCCCTCCCCTCTTTCCCCTTCCCCCTCCCCTTTTTCTCCTTTCTTTTTTCTTTTTTTCTTCCTCCCCCTTTCTTTTCCCTCTTCCCCTCTTTCTTTCTCCCTTCTTTTCCTTTTTTTTTTTTTTTCTTTTTTCCTTCTCCCTTCTCTCCTTCCTCCCCCCCCTTCTTCCTTTTTTTCTTTTTTCTCCCCTCTTCCCCCTTTTCCTTTTCTTTTCATTTCTCTCCCTTTCCTTCCTCCCCTCTTTCCTCCCCTTTTTCCCTTCCCCTTCTTTTTCCCCCTTCTTTCCTTCCTTTTTTTTCCCCCTTTTTTCCTCCTTCTCTTTCCCCTTCTCTTCTCTCCCTCCCCCCTCCTTTTCCCCTTTTCCCCTTTTTCTTCCCTCCCCCCCCCCCTTCCCCTTTCCTTCCCCCCCTTTTTTTTTTCTTCTTTTCTTTTTTTTTTTTCCTTCCTTTTCCTTTCCCTTTTTTTCCCTTTCCTTCTCTTTCTTTTTTCCTTTTTCCTTTCCTTTTCCCCCTCCTTTCCCCTCCTTTCTCCCCCTCCTTCCCCTTTCTCCTTTTCCCCTCCCTTTTCCCCCTCCCCTTCCTTCTTTTTTTCTCCCTTTCCCCCCTTTCTCCTTCCTCTCTTTTTTTTTTTCCTCCCTCTTCTCCTCTCCCCCCCTCTTCTTTCTTTCCTTTCTTCTTTTTTTTTTCTCCCCTTTCCCCTCTCCCCCCTTCCCCCCTTTTTCTTTTTCTTTTTTTTTTTTTTTTCCCTCCTTTTCCCTTTTTTTCTTCCCCCCCTCCTTTTTTTCCCCTTTCTCCCTTTCCCTCTCCTTTTTCTCCTCCCTTTCTCCTTTTTCCCCCTCTTTCTTTTTTCCCTTTTTTTCTTCTCTTCCCTCCTCCCTTTCCCTTTCCCCTTCCCCTTTTTTTTCTTCCTTCCCCTTCCCCCCCCCCTTTCCTTTTTTCCCCCTTCCTTTCTTCCCTTTTCTCCTCCCCCCCCCTCCCTTTTTCCTCTCCCCCTTTCCCCTCCCCCCCCCCCCCCTTCCTTCTTTTTTTCCCTTTCCTTCCTCTCTCCCCCTTCCTTCCCTCCCCCCCTCTCCTTTTTCTTCCTTCCTTTTTTCTTCCCCCCCCCCCCTTTCCCTTCCCCTTTTCCCTTCTTCCCTTTCTTCTCCCCTTTTTTTCCCCCTCCCCTCCCTTTCTTTTTTTTTCCCCCCTTTTTTTCCTCCTCTTTCCCCCTTTTTCTTCTTTTTTCCTTTTTTCTCTTCCTTTCCCCTTTTTTTCCCTCTTTTCTTCCTCTTTTTCCCCTCTCCTTTTTCTTTCTTTTCTCTTTTTTTTCCTCCCCTTTCTTCCTTCCTTTCCCCCCCCCCCCCCCCCCTTCTCCCTTCCTTCCCCCCCTTTTTCCCCCCCTCTTTCCTCCTTTCCCCCTTTTCTCCTTTTTCTTTTCCCTTTTTTCTTCTCCCTTTCCCCTCCTCTCCTTTTCCTTTCCTCTTTTCCTCTTCCCCCCTTTTTTCTCCCCCCTCCCTCCCCCTTCCTCCCCCTCCTCCCCCCTTCCCCCCTCCCCCTCCCCCCCCTCCCTTCCTCTTTCCCCTCCCTCCCCCCTTCTTTTTTCCTTCCTTCCTTTTTTTTTTTTCCCCTCCCCCCTTTTTCCTTCCTTTCTCTTCTCTTCCTCCCCCCCTTTCCCCTTTCTTCTTCTTTTCCCCTTCCCTCCCCCCCCCTCTCCCTTCTCTTTTCCTCCTTTTTTCCCCCCCTCTCCCCTCTCCCTCTTTCTTCCTCTTTTCCTTTTCTTTTCCTTTCCTTCTTTTCCCCCTCCTTCCCTTTCCCTCTCCTTCCCCTCTCCCTCCCCTTTTTTCCCCTTTTTTTCTCCTCCCCCCCCCTCTTCCCCTCTTTCCCTTTTTTCCCTCCCTTTTTTTTCCCTTTCCCCCCTTCTCTCTCTCCCTTTCCTTTTCCTCCCCCCTCTTTTTCCCCCCTTCTCTTCCCCCCTTTTCTTCTTTCTTTCTCCTCCCCCTTTCTCCCCCCTCCCTTTCTCCCCCCCTTTCTCTTCCCCCATTCTCTCTCTTTCTCTCCTTCCTCCCTTCTTTTCCCTCCCTCCCCCCCCCCCCTCTCCTCCTTTCCTCCCCTTCCCCCTTCCCTTTTCCCCCCTTTTCCATTTCTTCTCCTCCCTTTTTCCTTTCCCCCCCCTCCTTTCTCCCCTTTTTCCCCCTCCTTTTCCTTTTTTTTTCCCTTCCTTCCTTCCCCTCCCCCCTTTCCTTTCCTTTCCTTCCCCCCCCTCCTTTTCCTTTTTTCCCCTTCTTTTCTTTTCTTTCCCTCCTCTCTTCTTCCCCCCCTCCCCCTTTTTCCCCTTTCTTTCCCCCTCCCCCCTTCTTTTTCCCCTTTCTTCTTCCCTCCCTTTCCTCTTCCTTTTTCTTCTCTCTTCTTCTCCCTTTTTCCCCCTCTTTTCCCCTCCTCTTTTTTTTTTCTTTTCCTTTCCCTCTTCCCCCTTTCCCTCTCTTCTCCTTCCCCTTTACTTCTCCCCTCCTCTCTCTTTTTTCCTTTTCTTTCCCCCCTTTCCCCCTTTTTCCTTCCTCCTTCCCTCTTTTCTCTCTTTTCCTTTCCCCCTTCCCCTTACCTCTCCCTTTTTCCCTTCTCTTCCCTTTTCTCCCCCCCCCTTCCTTTTTCTTCTTTCTCCCTCCTTTTTCTTTTCCTCCCTCTTTCTTCCTCTTTCTTTTCCCTCTCTTTTCCCTTTTTTCCCCCTCCTCCTTTTCTCCTTCCCTTTCCTTTCCCTCTCCCCCCCTTCTTCCTTTCCCTCCCCCCCCCCCCCTCTTTCCCTTTCTCCCTTTCTTTTCCCTCCCCCTCTTTCTCCTCCTCCCCTTTCCCCTTTCCTCTCCTCTTTCCCCTCCTTGCTCCCCTTTTCCCTATTTTTTTCTCCCCCCTTCTTCCCCCCCCTCCTTCCTCCCCCCCCTCCCTTTTTTCTCCCCCTCCCCCTTCCTCTCTTTTCCTCCTTCCCCCTTTTCCCCTTTTTTCCTTTTTTCTTTTCCCCCTCTTTTTTCTTCTTTTTTCTTTTTTTCCCCTCCCACCCCTTCCTCTCCTTTTTCTTTCTCCCCCTCTTCTTCCCCCCCCCTCCCCTTTTTCCCCTTCCCCTCTTTCCCCCTCTTCCCTTTTCCTTCCCCTTCCCCTCCCCCCCTCTTTCCCTTCCCTCCCTCTTTCCCCCCTCCCCCCCTCCCCCCTTCGCTTTTCCCCTTCCCTTCTCCCTCCTCTTTTCCTCCCTTATTCTTCCCCCCCTTTTCCTTTCTCCCCCCTCCCTCCCCCCCACTTCCGAGACCTTTCCTCCCTCCCCTTTCTTCCCTATCCCTCTCCCCCTTTTCCCTCTCTTCTGTTTCCTTCTCCCTTTTTTCCCCTCTTCCTTCGGACCGACAGCGACTGCCAAGCATCATTGATCAGTCTGCGATTCTTCTTTCTGGTGATGAATAGGTGTAGTAATGACGACTGGACTAATTGTTTTGTGTGCAACACACAAATAATGCCTTATCAGTTTTTGAATCTGGAACATCTTCCGACGAACCACCGGCTCTGATAGATGACGAGGAATATGGTCGTGGAGACAGCTTACCACTTAATTTACAACGTTTTATTCTTGTTTGTTCTTTAGCCTTTTCGTGCGGAATTATATTTGCTACACTGTAATGTTTCTAATAACTTGTGATGTAGTAGAGCAGACGATAATAACTCTTGAATTCTACGACGTCAAGGGACGCCGATATCGGTAATTTTAAGAAATAAACAAAAACGACTTTTAGTCCGTCCCCTCCCTCTATGAAGATGGGGGTTTTTTATGATGACCAATTTCATTTTAGTTTTGACGTAAAAAAAAAGTAAGTTAAAGAGTGTTTGGAAATTACCAAAACAATACTATATTTTTGTGTGCAGTTGTGAAAACATTCTGCTCAGAATAAATAACTTAGGGGTTTTAATTTTTAAGAAATAAACAAAAACGACTTTTTAGTCTGTCCCACATCCATCCATGAAGAAGTATTTTTTTGTGCGAACTAATAATTCAGTTTAGTTTTACGTAAAAAAAAAGAAAGTTAAAGTGTTTGGAAATAACAAAGACAATAACTATTCGTTGTGTGCAGTTTGAAGAAAACAGTCTGCTCGGCAATAAATAACTTATAGGACATTCCATAGTATGAAAAAGGTTTTCTTTGTGGAAGAGTATAGTAAAATTAATTGAATGTATTTATACTCTGTTTTACAGGGAACGCCTTTTTGCATACTATGTACTTTACAAGTCATTTTATTTCTGACCGATTTTCTAAGATGCATACAAAATTAAGATTAGCTTCGTGGTTTTTCTCTCTTTTTTTTTTACGAAAAAAACCCTACATTTGTGTAGGATGGGGCGGTCTAAGGCTATAGATACTTATTTGTTTTTGTACTTTATTGTTTTAATGTTTTCGAACGTGGGTAAAGAAAATCTCACAAATGAACGAGATGCAAACGACACCAATCGGATCTCGATGATTTGCACGAACCGTGCATTAAAAAACAAACTGACCGGAGGTTGAAAGCATAACGCATTTGGGACATTGCCGATATGCACCCCAAGGTCGTTTCAGGTGTGGATGGCATCGGCTGTTGTCATTTGTTTTGTGTCGCAGAAAAATTGTGTTGGTACTGCATCTGTTTTTTAAAAGCCATAACACATGGTATTCTCATATCCTCGCTTAAGCCGACAAGCCAGTTCGCGACGAATCGAAAACTAAAGTGCCTGCAGTGCTAAACAACGGTCCTTCGGCATTTTCTTCCTGTCCAGTATTTTGTCACGTTTGTTTTAATCAAGATTCACACACAATATTATTCCCAGCAACAGTACGAGGAAATGCGTGAATACTAAAGTTAGTATATCGGCTTTTTTGTATTGTCTACAGCCCGCCAACAAAACTCGCGAGTTAACCATACTAACGGCAAAAGAAGCCATGAACAATGGCTAGCTTGACCTATCGAAAGGAGTTCTCTTCGTGACGTCACGGGTAGCAAATCTTACGGAAATTCCCGGGAAACTGAATTCACTGTTTCTGTTTTTTCAGGGGAATATTTTTAAATGAAATATACCGGTATATAATTTTTTTTACCTTTTTTTTTTTAATTTTTCTAATCAATTTAAAAATCTTATTGATATAAACCAT
>NW_024532488.1:0-5461 GCF_016097555.1 Gigantopelta aegis
CCGCACTGGCGGTAAACTATCGGGGCCAAATTACGGTTTACGGACGGGAACGGGGAGAAACGGCCGGGGGAGGGACGGCCCCACACAGGGGGTGGGGACAAAAAAACTATTATCTTTTTTTTTTTTTCCGGGGCGGGGGGTACAATTCGAACCTGAAATGCGCGCACGAGGGGACACATAAATTTTGCGGTCCAAAGTGGGACAAAACCTTTATTCCAATAAAATTGTACATCAAAACCCAGTTTCATTCATTGGGGGGGGAGTAAACTCCAAACCCGTCCGCAAGGATGTTGGATGAAAAAAATTCTTCTCCAAATCCCGTTTAAGCATGCCTTCGGCTGGTCACCAAGCCCCGCACGGATATCAAGTGGTCCCTTTCCATTCTCTTGATTTTTTTTCCCCACAACGTTGCGCCACTAAAGGAAAAAAACAAAAAAGAGGTAGAAAACATTAGGGCCCAAAAAAAAACAGTAACAATGAAACTTTCCAAGCAAACACACAATTAGCAAACGAACTATCAAGAATACTGAAGAAGGATTACTAAGATATTTCATTTCAATGGCATCCTCATTTGACATCAGTCGTCCGTGCTAAATAATGGGGGTACGTCTTTCAGGCTGTGGCCCTTCAGCTGTTACAAATCCATGATATATATATATATCTTTGGAATGATAACCGATTTCCTCACCAAAATTATATTAAAAGGCCAACTATCAAATCAAGGAGGAAGTCACTGACCATTAAAATCCTCATTGCAGTAAGTACAGATGATACATTTATGTGACAGCACTACCAACCTTCCTCGACAATAACATATAACGTTGCAGTAACACACTCAGGTATAAAACGTACTATCATATTAAAAACACCGATTACTTACACATTTCATCTCACGCCAGTGTAGCCCATGGAGTGGCGACAGCGGGTTTCCTCTCAAATCTGTGTGGTCCTTAACCATAAGTCAGACGCCATATAACCGTAAATAATAAGTGGGTTTGGAGGTGTGTCCGTTAAATAAAACATTTCTTCTTTCTTTCTTTTCATTTAATGCAATTTATTTGACGTCCAGTCACCTTCTGTAATGATAGAAATGGATTGTCTTGGTAGCTCTGTCCTTCAGCTGTTTACCAATCCACTGCTGGACATCTCGCAATTATAATTCAATTGTTCACAAAAACACAATTAATAAACCAAACTAATCAAAAATCAATGAAGGGAGGTAAAAACTTACCATTCACATGCCTTAATTCCATGCACGTACATATTTCAAAAGTCATACTGATAATGACAGGATGTGATGTCCGACGGCTACGCCGTCAGCTGTCACCAGCCCATTGATGTAAGTAGCTTTTTTCCATCTCGTCCATGTTGAATCCACTGTAAGAACAAAGAGAAGAGAGAGCGGAAGGAAATTGGCTGAGGAAAAGATCCATACCCGTGTCATAAGTCTAATTATTACCGGAAGAAAGCTATGTTTTGAACACCCCAAAATTGTGAACAAATCCCCCGGCTACGGCGGTTAAGCTGTCACCTATCACTCGCAGTAACTATCTCCTACGGAACGCACGGACGTTAGGGCCATCGATGGACAAACTATCTTTCTTTTTTTACGGCGGGACAATTCGAAACTGAATGCCACGAGGACAAAATTGCTGTCAAAGTGACAAACACTTTTATTTCAATAATTGTACATCCAACATTTCATATGACGTAACTCCCACCCGTCGCCAAGCGATGTTGATGGAATCTTCCAACTCTAGTAAGCATCCTTCGGCTGTCCACCAGCCCCACGATAAGTGTATTCCATCTCTTGATTCCACACGAGCACTAAAGAAACAAAAAAGATGGTAGAAAAAATTAGCCAACAGTAACAATGAAACTTTCAAGCCCAAAACACACAATTATAAACGGAACTATCAAGAATACTGAAGAAGGATTACTTAAGATATTTCATTCAGCCATCTCATTTGACATCAGTCGTGTGCTAATAATGGAGGTGTCGTCTTTCAGCTGCTGCCTTCAGCCTGTTACAAATCCATTGATATATTATATATATCTTTGAATGATAACCGATTTCATCACCAAATATATTAAAAGGCCCAACTATCCAAAAATCCAAGAGGAAGGTCATCTGACCATTAAAATGCCTCATTGCATGTAAGTACAGATGTCGTAAGTCAAACTGCTAATGAAATACATTTATGTGACAGCTACGTACAAAACATTCCTCGACAATAACAATATAACTTTGCAGTAAAACACTCAGTTATAAAACGGACTATCAAGAATATTAAAAAAACGAGTACTTACACATTTCATCTCACGCAAGTGTAGCCCATGTAGTGGCGACAGCGGGTTTCCTCTCAAAATCTGTGTGGTCCTTAACCATAAGTCAGACGCCATATAACCGTAAATAAATAAGTGGGTTGAGTGTGTCGTTAAATAAAACATTTCTTTCTTTCTTTCTTTCTTTCATTTCATGCAAGTTTATTTGACGTCAGTCACCTTCGTAATGATAGAAATGTATGTCTTGTAGCTCTGTCTTCAGCTGTTACCAATCCACTGATGGACATCTCTCAATTATAATTCAATTGTTCACCAAAACAATTATAAACCAAACTATCAAAAATCAAGGAAGGGATGGGTAATTACCATTAAATGCTTACATTCCATGCAAGTACAGATGGCAAAAGTCATACTGCTAATGACAGGAATTGATGTCCGATTTTTACTAGTCGCTCGCAGCTGTCACCAGCCCCCAGTGATGCTAAGATATCTCCATCTCGCATGATGGAATCAACTGAAAGAACAAAGAGAGAGAGGAGAGAGTAAATTGCTGAGGACAAAAGATTTACATACACAGTCATAAGTCCTAATTATTAACGATAAGAAAAGCTATGTTTGACAGCTACCTGTTTAGATGTCACCCGCACGGCGAAGTGGATAACTTCTCATACTCTCGCAATTACGGCTACGGACGGAAGGAACGAGTACGGACGGTATGGACAACTATTTATCTTTTTTTTCCGGCGGCGACAATTAGAACGAATGCCACGAGGACAAAATTGATGCAAAGTGACAAACTTTATTCAATAATGATACATCACATTTCATATGACGTAACACCTCCACCCGTCGCAAGGATGGTGATTGGAATCTTCCAAATCGCTAGTAAGCATGCCTTCGTCTGGCACCAGCCCGACTATTACGTGTTCTTCCATCTCTTGATTCCACAACGAGCACTCCAAAGAACACAAAAAAAAGAGGGAGAAAACATTAGTTTCGCCAACAGTAAACAATGAAACTTTCCAAGCAAAACACACAATTATAACAACGAAATATACAAGGAATACGGAAGAAGCGATTACTTAAGACGAAGATATTTATTTCATGACTTTTTTTTTTTTTTTTCATCCTCATTTGACACGACACGCCGCCCGTCGTGCTGCAATAATGGATGTGTACGTATAGTTCAGCCTGGACCTTCATCTGTTACAAAGCCATTGATATTATATATATATATCTTGGGAATGATAACCCCTCCGCATTTCCGCACCAAATATATTAAAAGGCCAACTATTCAAAAATCAAGAAGGAAGGTCACGACCATTCACATGCCCTCCTTCCATGTAAGTACCAGATGTGCCTAAGTCAAACTGCCTAATGAAATTCATTTATGTGACAGCTACGCTACAAAACATTCCTCGACCATACCAAGATAACTTTGCAGTAAGACACTCAGTTATAAAACGAGACTATCAAGAAGATTAAAAAAAACGAGTACTTCACATTTTCATCTCACGCCAAGTGCTAGCCCAGTGTATTGGCGCCTTTTTTTTTTTTTTTTTTCTTACCCAGCGGGTTTCATCTCAAATGCTGTGTGCGTCCATAAGCCATAAGTCAGACGCCATATAACCGTAAATCAATAAGTGTGTTGATGTGTGTCGTTAAATAAAACCTTTCTTTTCTTTCTTTCTTTCCTTTTAATGCCACGTTTATTTGACGTCAGTCACCTTCGGATAATGATAGAAAATGTATGTCTTGCTAGCCTCTGTCTTCAGACTGTTTTACCCAATCAAAGGATGGCACATCTCTCAAGTATAATTCAATTGCCATTCACCAAAACAATTATACAACCAAACTATCAAAAATCAAGGAGAGGGAGGAAACATTACCATTAAAATGCCCTTCATTCCAATGCCCAAGTACAGATGTCAAAAGTCATACTGCCTAAATGACCAGTAATTGATGCTCCGCCAGCTACGCCGTCAGCTGTCCACCCAGCCTAATGATGGTAATGTATATTCCCATCTCGTCATTGTGAGAATCAACTGCAAGAACAAAGAGAGAGAGGGAACTTGACGACGCCCCTGATGATGAGAGTTAAAACCCTTGCGTCACGCGGGAAAAAGATACATCACATGTCATAAGTCCTATATTAACGTCAGAAAGCTATGTTTGACCACGCTACCTGCTTTAGCTGTCCCCGCCACGGCCCGGTAACTATCTCCTATCTATCGCAATTACGGCACGGACGCGACGGACGGACGAGACGGATGCATGCGACAACTATTTATCTTTTTTTCGGCGGGACAATTCGAACGGAATGCAACTGAGCCGAACAAAATTTGCTGTCAAAAATTGACAAACTTTATTCAATCCGTTTACCATCAACATTTCATATACGTAACCTCCACCCGCGCGCCAAGGATGTTGATAGAAAATGCTTCCAACTCTCGTGAGCCTGCCCATTCGGCTGTCACCAAAGCAGACGATAAGTGTCTTAACCATCGTACATTGCATTCCACAACGAGCACATAAACTCAAAAAAAAGAAGGTAGAAAAACCTTATCAAGCAGTAACCAATTGAAACTTTCAAGCAAAACCACACATACATAAACAGAACTATCCAATCAATATCTGAAAGAGGACATTACGAAAGCTAATTCCAAAGAAAAAATATATATACCTTTCATGAATCCGCCCATAAATATAGCCATCAGTAACACAAGTGTTGTCGTGGCAAGAGGTAGAGTATCTACGTGTCGTTGTCAGACTGTGTGCCTGTAAGGGCTGGTGATTAAAAATGCCAGTGACTCTCACAGTTTTATTTTTTTATATGGAAGTTTTGAATGAGGTGAACCGCATTGTCCTCACCAGAATAGATATGTAAAATGCGACAAACTCATCAACATCAAAGAAGGCAAGGTCAACTTGACCATTAAAAGCCCCAGCCACATTGCATGCTAAGTACAGATGTGTAAGTCAAACTGCTAATGAAATACCTTTAGATGACGCTACGTACAAAACATTCCTCTGACAACAACAATATAACTTCTGCCCCCCCCCCCCCCCCCCAGTAAAACACTCAGTTATAAAAAGGACATATCAAGGTAATATTAAAAAACCGAGTACTTAACATTTCATCTCACGCCAAGTGTAGCCCATGTAGTGGCGGACA
>NW_024532489.1:0-5218 GCF_016097555.1 Gigantopelta aegis
GGGCCTCCGCGTGTGTTTACCACTGCGCCTGTCACCGAGCCTGCCCATTGAATGCACGCAGAGTAACGGATGACGCCCCGGGTATGGTGGCCCCACACGGCCTGCAAGGCTGCTGCCAGCTCGGGCAGGGTCTGGGGCTGTGGTTGTCGCTGTCGGAGGCGTCGGTCCAACTCGTCCCATAGATGCTCAATTGGGTTCAAAATCCGGTGATTTCGATGGCCAAGGAAGGACATTAATGTTGTTGTTCTGTAGGAAAGCCGTTGTGAGACGTGCTGTGTGAGGCCTGGCGTTGTCATGTTGGAACCTGCGTTGGCGTTGGCCATAACTGGAACGATGTGTGGCCGGAGGGATCTGGTCAATGTAGCCCTGTGCATTCAGGTTGCCCTGCACGTTTTTTCTGGACCAGGTCAGTTCTGCCAGTGTGTGAGATGGCTGCCCACACCATGATAATACCCCCGCCGAAATCTGTCCACTTCCTGCACGCAGTTTGCCGCATAACGTTTCACCACGGACGCCTATACACGCGACATCTTCCATCATGACGTCGGAGCAGAAATCGGGACTATCGTCACTTGAACCACACCTGTCTCCATCGCAGTTGAGGCCATTTGTCGATGAATCTGGCACCACTGCAGTCGGAGTCGACGGTGGTTGTGGTGTTAAGATGACACCTCGAAACTGGGACGTCCTGGCACGAATTCCTACCTCACGTAGGCGGTTCCGTACGGGTCTGGTCGGATATTCCTACGCAAACCTGGTATTGCTGCGGCTGTGGAGGTGGCAGTAGTCATCGTTCCCGAAGGTGGCGTACCCGGATGTAGCGGTCCTGCCCGGGGGTAGTGACCCGTGGTCGACCCGATCTAGGGAGGTCACGTGTTGATCCATGTTGCTGGTAACGGTCCCACAGTCTGGAGATGGTGCTTGGGGACACATGGAATGCCCCCCTGCCAACGGCCGTTCTGGATTCGCCTGCGTCTAGTCGGCCGATGGCATTGTTTCTCTGCGGTTCACTGAGACGTGGCATGTCCTGGATTGTCAACTGTCGGCCAGATACAGAGGCCAGGCAAGCGAAACACCCTGCACTTTTATACTGTCGGTGTTCATGTTGCACGTGCAGACAACGCACGTGCAGTGGTGACATGGTTTGCACGTGGCTGCGTTTTTGCGAATATTCACATTTTGGAACTTTATTGTACAGTAGCTGCGTTTTATCGAATGTAACCGTGGGAATGTGTTTGGGACATGCAATGACCTTATATTCACAAAGCATGAACCGGTAGGAAACATAAAATCGGAGTTATAACCCATTTGTACCCTTTTGCGTTTCTTTTTTTGAAGAGTATATGTTACTATTGCTGTCTATGGGATTTGATTTGGTAGTATACACCCTGGAGTATTCGTCATGTACTTCGACATTTAAAGCTTAGCCCAATAACCGTTCACACACCCTTTTTCAAGTATCTGTCTCCGTAACAGGTTTGCTGGTAACCTAATATAGCTCCTTTGTGTTAACCAGGATGTTGTTCGACAAGCTAGGTATCTGTTACAAGCGATACAGCCAACGAACAATGACTGGGATTACAATGATCTACAGTTTCTATCTAAATTTACGCGTATTCATATCATGTTCGTCCACTTTTGGTGTCTCCACTGTTCAAAGGAACCAAGCGAGACCTAACTGAAGGAAAGAAGATCTGTTTTATTTAACGACGCACGCAACACATTCTAATGGGGGTTATATATTCAGGCCCGTACGCGGGGGGGGGGGGGGGGTGTGGGCGGGTGTGTACGCATCCCCCCCCCCCCCCCCACACACACACACAAATTACTAAAGGTCCACTTTTCTCTATTAAATTTAAATAACGTTACGTAATCGTTGTTTTGGGGGGTTATTTTCATGTTGATTGGTCCCATCACGAGTAAATCGCACCCATCCATTAAAAATCCTGCGTACGGGCCTGTAGGTTGGACTATACCAATTCAAATCCCATAGGCGACCATGTTAACGTTTGCGTTTAAAAACACTATATGCAATATATCAACCAAATTGTGACCCATAAATATCAGTACTACAACCCCTACCTCAAAGTATTAACTGCAGAAAATGGTACCTTTCATGGCTCATTTTCGGTATAACCAGATGTTTCTGCAACACCCCTAGTTTCGCACAAAATTTTAGTACTTTTTTTTACAGGTACCCCATACATGTTCCAAGCACAAGGCTACTTGACACGGTGGTACTACATCAAAATTAAAATTGCATACATTTTTAGCCCAGATGAAACTAATTTTTTTTACAACCCACAACACTCACATTTTATAACCAATCACAGGACTTGTGGTGTTTAACTTCTCTATCAAAAGTTCGGTACACCTCGAACTTCGACCCAGCCGGAAATTAATTGGTATAGTGCAACCTATACTGATAAACATATACTGTTTTCAAAAGGTGGTGAATCATGTGTTTTTTATGACAACCAGGATCTGGTGTCTTTCTGACATAAACTGACAACCTCACTGAAATTCTTCTTTCCCCTTTCTTCTTCTTCTTTTCTTCCTTTCTCTGTTTTGTTTCTAACAGTGCAACCTAATTTAATGTACACCTCACTGTACAAGCCTCAAAACCATGTATTTTGTACAGTTTTTGTACAAATGCAATATGTCATATTTGAAAAAATAATTTTTTTAAAAAAATAATACTCCTGAAGATATTTATTGTCAGATGTGTGTGTGTGTGCTCAGCTATATATGTAGAGACAGCATGGCTATTCAGAGTACCTCAACTCCCTTAAACTTATTCCATTGAAACACATGTACTTGACTGACCCCTAGATTATGAAGACCTCAATAGGCACATCAAAGAAATATCAGTATTAAAAAAATACAATGTCTGAGGAAGGAAAAACCAACATGACTGCATCTGTATGAAGTAATGACTTAATGTCCTGCACATCACTGTTGGAAGAAGAAAATCCTGTATGCTGAGTGGTGGGGCATCTTCAAGTTACCATGTGCGGGAATTTCAAATCCATCAGCTATGCAGATTTTCAAATTGGACCATCAAAACCATTGGCAGCCACAATATTCCTGACTATATTTTATGTATACCCTACTGTAGTTGGAGGTTTTTAAAAATTTGTTATATCTGGAATTATCATGCAGCTTTCGCATATTTATTTTTTGATTCATTACTAACAAAAAAAACCTGTTTTTAAGTGACATAATTACCCGAAACATCTATTTTATTGCATTATTTTCTAATCCAGATCAATACAATATGTATATTGGATGTATTCCTACAATCTGTAATCTCCAGCATATCATTTAGCTATTAACATTGGATAATACAAGCATTAACAATAAAATAAATCATCAAATTACACCAAGATAGATAATCAAATCTGGAAAAATTGGTTCCAAATCTAGTATACACTTAAAATTACACTTCATGGGAGCAAACTAAGTGATTATTTTTAAAAAAGAGTTGATCTGGAGACCTAAAGATAATGGTTTAACAAGCTTATGGTTATGTATAAATGAGAACAGAAGGCACAATAGTGACAAAAAATTTAATTATGGCTTTGGTAAAAAATTCTTCAAAGTAAAAAAAAATGTTTCCCCTAAAAACTACAAATTTGTCTAAAATATGACTTAGCACCCTATAAATATGCCAAAAGGACAATAAAAATCAAGGTCTTTAAAAAGTTAAGCTAACAGAAGTACACACATGAAACATTAACTATGTTTATAGAAGTTAAAGACATTATCCCCAATATTGGCACATGTTTATTTTTAATATAAAAATAAATTGCTATTAAAATCTAAGTTCAGACTGCCTAGATATATTTAACATATTTAAGAGCAGTTGTATATGGCAAGTCAAACACCATGTAAATAAGAACATTCAAATCTGTATAGTATGAATTATAGGGGAGGCCAAAAACCAACTTTTCCTCAGTGCTAATTTTTTGTTCAAACTCCATTCAGAGCTATGTTACAGTAATTATTGTCAAGGTCAAGGTCATTGTGAACTTGCATGGCCGAGTGGACGGCTAATTAATCAAATAGTGTAGTTTAATTTAATTAAATCACAAAAATCATAATCTTTTTTATTATGCACTGAATATGTGCTATAGGTTGGACTATACCAATTCAAATCCCCATAGGCGACCATGTTAACGTTTGCGTTTAAAAACCACTATATGCAATATATCAACCAAATTGTGACCCATAAATATCAGTACTACAACCCCTACCTCAAAGTATTAACTGCAGAAAATGGTACCTTTCATGGCTCATTTTCGGTATAACCAGATGTTTCTGCAACACCCCTAGTTTCGCACAAAATTTTAGTACTTTTTTTTACAGGTACCCCATACATGTTCCAAGCACAAGGCTACTTGACACGGTGGTACTACATCAAATAAAATTGCATACATTTTTAGCCCAGATGAAACTAATTTTTTTTACAACCAACACACTCACATTTATAACCAATCACAGGACTTGTGGTGTTAACTTCTCTATCAAAAGTTCGGTACACCTCGAACTTCGACCCAGCCGGAAATTAATTGGTATAGTGCAACCTGTATATGGTTGCAAATGATGAAAGAGCAAACTCGCCGCCATCACGCAATGAGCTATTCTTTTCGATTAGCAGCAAGGGTTCTTTCATACAGACAACATCCTACAGATAGGACAGTGCATACCACAGACTTTGTCACACCACTTTTGGAGCACTGGCTGGAAAAAATAGCCAAATGGGCATAAAACATTATGTCACCTCATAATAATTTCAATCTACCTGCAAGAAAATAAGGTGTCACATGACACTTATGATTTAAAGAGTATTTATGAATTGAAGAGTATTTTGTTAAGTAACCTTCATTTCAGCTGAAAATCGCAGTCCATTTAAGAAACAAATATTTTACCCTGTGCCGGTTTCAACCTCAGTGTACACCGCATATCAAATATAGACATTGGGTGGATTGATTGAGTAAACCCCCAGCTCCCTCCTTCCTGCTCCGCCGTGCCTGATACTACTTAAAAATATATTAACTTAGTGGGAATAGATAATAGTACAATAAGCAATGTCGCATATTACTATCAATTGGACCTGCATTTTTCATAAACCATACATATGTTTGTCCCTGTGTTAACTGTTTGTGGCGTTTTATTTTTGTTTTGTTTTTTTGTACACATATAGGATCTACCCACA
>NW_024532490.1:0-6893 GCF_016097555.1 Gigantopelta aegis
GCGACTGGTTATGTGCGATGGCTGATTCACGCTATTTCAGAAAATAGAGAGAAGCATAAATGCCGGGAGGAAAAGTGCACAGGCTCTGCATGTGATGTTTGTGTTGTGCAATTTGGGTACGGTCTGGCCTTCAAATGTAAAAGTGGTGGGGGGAGGTACCATTGATAACGTAACAGGCCATACGGGAGAAAAAGTTTCTAATATGCATTAGTTTTCTTGTTGTACATATGCACACTTGTTGCGTCTTGTCCATTCCCAACGTGATAGAAGACTTGGTGAGGATCTTCAGGAGCAAATCGGATTATTAAAGCGAGATTTCTTCATTATCTGTCCATATCAACACTCGAAAGGTAAGAAGGCGGGGGGGGAGACCATTTATCATGTTATTACTGCCTAGTTTCTAATTGTGTAACTATTAGTTATGGTCCACGCCATGTCACATCGAAAAAAAAATAAAAACAACGCGCTGGAGAGAGAGAATTATCTGCGTCTTATAAACGCTTTTAATTTCGCGTATGTTACAAGCGCTTCCAAGAATCGCCGCTGGAGCGGACTTGTGTGTCGACGCAACCAGTGAATAGTATCATTATAGGTAAATTCCGGCTTTGTAGATGTGGCTGTCCCATATGCAATGTGAATAGGAAGTCAGAATCGAGGTGTGAGTAGTGGACTAGAATCCCCCCCCGGGCTCCGGACCCCCCTCCCCCGAAATAAAAGAAAACAAACAAGTTTTTATACAAACAAAAGACCAAAGAAAAAACAACCCCCACCTTTTTTTCTTTATGCTTTTTTCAACACCCAACACAGCCTAAGATTCCCTCTTTTCTACTATAAACCCTCACTCAAAAGTCACTCTTTTGTGCCTAATTTTGTTCCACTTACAACGAACTAACGCTAAGGAAGAGCGACGGAGTCGAGGTTCATCACTCGGTAATTCTTATCGAGAACCATTGTTACCAATTACTCGACCCTTTAATAGTTAGGTCTAGGGTAGAAACAGGGAACTAAGGTAAAGAGCATGTTTATACTAACCCTTAAAAAAGTTTAGCAGGCCCTTGCATCGAGAAAAAATCTGTCGAGTCTCATGCGACTGTATTTTATTGTTCGCATTGTTATCATCTCCCCGCCATCCTTTCAAGAGAAAAGAACTAAATGCTGGGACAAAGTGAAGGATCCCCTGCCATTGGTGACATGTTTTGTGTGCCCTCTTTGTATGTTTCTGTCCTGGACTTTACAATGTACCACACTGCTGGAGCGGAGGGACCAATGAAAAAGGAACCCAGGCTAGGAGAGAGAAACAGGTTTTACCTTCATTAGTTAGTTCTGTTTGTAATATGACAATTTGTCTTGCGTCACTTGTCCCTTTAAACACCTTGACCGACAGCCGGGGAGCGATTCCGGTAACTGGCTTAAAGAGAGTTTTATTCTGTCTATCAACAACGGCACAAGGTACGAAAGACGCTTTTTGGGGGGAGAGACCGTCTCATGTCTAATGTACTGTTTAAATTATGTCAGATTTTATATGGCACCGACAAGTCACACCGCTAAAAAAAGGCCGGATGAGAGGAGGTATTCTCCTGGTCTTAGGACCCAGTTTTATTGTGCTCATTCTACAGAAGATGCAGAGATCGATCTGGGAGCCTGATCGGTCTTCGACTCACAGATGAAAGGTAAGTTTACTCTGTAAATAATTGTTTGTAATGTGGATGTGTCATATGTAATAGTGAATAGGAAGCTCAGAATGAAGCTAGGAGTTAGTTATAGGAATACCCCCCCCTCCGACCCCCTCCCCCCCCCGACCGAAACGCAACAGAAACAAAAATCGTTTCAATTAAAAAAGGACACAGAAAAAAACACTCCAACACTTTTTCTTTCTTTCTGTTTCCACCCCCAAAATAGCCTAAAGCTCCATCTTTTCTATATACAACGTCCCCAAAAATCATTACTTTTTTGGTGCATAATTTCTGGACTACTTAACACAACGCCATGCAAGGCTTAAGGAGGACATGGAGTAGGGTTTAATCACTGTGGTTTACATTTTGGAACTGGTTACAATTTCTCGTGACCCTATTAAAAGGAAAGGCCTGGGTAAAGTAGAAGAACCAGGCAAACTAGGTTTAAGAGCAAGTTGATACATAAACCCTTGAAACGTAGGAGTAGTAGGAAAGGCTTGGGGGTGGGAAGACAATCTGTCGAGTCTAGCGACTGTTTTTACTTCGTGTCATTTGTATAACTCATCCCGCCTTCAATCGAATTAGGCCGGACAGATCGAAATATATCTCTCATTGTGACTTTTATGTTGTGGCCAATTTGCGTACTAACTGGCTTATAAAATGTAAAAACTGCTGGAGGGGACCATTGAAAGTACAGGCTCAGGGATAAACAGGCATTGCCTGCCTCAAGTTTTCATCTCTTCCTTAATCTACAAGTTGTTGCGTCTTGTTGATCCCCGATTAAAAACGTGAAAGAAGACTGGGGAGATTCAGGGAACTGGATTAAGAGAAGTTTCTATCTGTCCTATCAACACTGGAAAGGTAAGACCCTGCTGGGGGAGAGCCGTGTATACACTGTATAATGACCTGCTTTTTAATTATGTCACATTTTGTTTACTGTCACGCCAAGTCAAGCGAAAAAAGACGCTGCAGGAGAGGATCTATCTGCTCTTGTAAACTGTCTTTTCAATGACGTCAATTCTCCAGTGCGACGCCGCCAACGGTCGCGCTGGAGGGCTGGTGGTGCGAATTCCAGGGAAAGGTAAGTTAATATCTTAAATACATTGTTTTGTAATGTGGTGGTCCCAGAGTGCCTATGTGACCAGGAAGTTAAGACCGCAGGTAGACAGCTAAGTCGAATAGCAATCCCCCCCTCCGGACCGAATCCCTCCCCGCCCCCAAAAGCCACGCAACGCTTTTGTGTGGTCACAAACAACCCCGCCAAGGCCCCAACTCCACCCTTCTGTCTTCGCTTTTCTCTTCCACCCACCCCACAACACGCCTAACAGTCCGTCTTATCTATAGACACCTCCCCACACACATATACTTTGTTTTTGCCTCATTGTACACTCCCCCCCCCGACCCGACCCTCAGTCTATCCTAGCGGACAAGGAGGTAGGGGGGTTTTTCTCCCACATGTATCTTTTTGGACGGAAACTCTGTCACAATTCTCCGACCCGTTTCTTACAGTAAAGCTGGGTAGACACAGGGAAACTAGGGTTAAAGAGCCAGGTTTGAACACTATACTCCTTACCCCGTAGAAAGGCTGCTGGAGAGCCCATCGTGTCGAAGTCCTAGCGCAACCTGTTTTCTTAATTGTGCATTTGTGTATAGCTCCCGACTCTTTCCCGACGAAATAAATGCCGGGACCCAGTGACGGCTCTGCCTTGGTGCCTGTTTTTGTTGTGCAATTTGGTAACGTTCTGGCCTTAGAACTGGCACAAGTAGCTGGGAGATGGCCCCTGCCCCTAACAGAGCTAGGGACAGACAGACCTGGTTCTGTTCCTTAGTTCTCCTGTTTTAATCCTGACCGTTTGTTGCGTCTCTGCTCCTCTCCGCAGCGTGCCCGACGACCGGGGTGGCGACTCTCAGGGAACTGGACTTAAAAGAGAGTTTCTCTATTCTGTTCTCTCACCCTGGACAGGGTAAGGCGGGCTGGGGGAAGCCAGTTCATGTCCTATGATGTTTTTAAAACTTGTTTATGTTGATTATGTCCCCCGCCCCCCCGCCCCACCGAAAAAAAAAAGGCGGGACTGCGCGACACATCATCCTGCCTCCTTTATACACTAATACTGTTGTTTATGGCGTAATTTACAGCCGCCGCCCCAGGTCGGACTGTGGAGGCTGGTGTGGTCTCGACATCCCCGTGCAAGGTCTGTTCTCTCTTAATATTGTTTATAATGCTGGAATCGTCCACTATGCAAATTGAATAGCAGTGCCGCCTCAAGACTGGCCGGTCGGTGCGTCGTGGACAAAATAGTGGAATCAGAATACCCCCTCCTATCCTCCCACCCCCCCACAACAAGAGCCGCAAAAATTTGAAAAACCCGGCCAAGAGGCCCCAAAACCCACCTTTTTTCTTTCTGTTTTTGCCCCCGCCCCACCCCAGCCTCAATCCCCCGCTCCTTCTCTATAACTCCCCCCCCCCACCCTTCCCTTTCTCTGGTGCATAATTTGTACCCTCCCGGCCGCCCTAAAGTCTCCGTGCGCGAAATGGACTAGGGTTAATCCCGTTTATATTTATGGAACCGTCTCCACTCTCTCGACCCCCCTTAAAAAGTAAAGGCTGGGGTTAGAAAACGCGGGAACTCGGTAAAGAGAATCGTTGCCCCTAACCCGTAAAACCGTTAAAAGGTCCCTTTGGGGCGGACACCTCTGTCCCCCGGCTCCCTAGCACGTCACTGTTTTATTGTGCAATTGTATATATCCCGCATCCTTCCCGCGAACTCCCTGCGGGCCCCGTAGAACGGCTTGCATTGGTGCCTGTTTTTGTGTGCCCCACTTTGGTACGTTCTGGCCTTAAACAATGTAGACATAGCTGGAACTGGCCCCATGAACCCCGTCCACTCGGTAGACGGAGCCCCCGCTATTCTGCCTTCGTATTCGTTTTAGATCAGCCACTTTGTTGTTCGTCTTGTCCTTCGCCGCCGTGCCAGCCGACCCGGGGCTTCAGGGCACTGGCTTTTCCGCGCGTTTTATATTCGTGCTCATATCCCCCCTGGAAAAGGTACGGCGAGCTGGGGCGAGCCCTGTCTCCTGTATACATGACCTCGTTTTCTTGTGTCCTTGTCTCTGCCGCTACCATGTCCTCAATACGCCCAAACCCCGGCCGGGAGCGCAGCGAATTATCTGCTCTTCTAACCGTTTTCTTAATTGCGTACTTCCGCCGATGCCCCGGTCGGACTGCTGGCGGGGTGTTGTCCGCCTCCCGTGTAAAGGTCTGTTTCTCTCTTTCACTACTTGTTTGTCCTGTTGACACTGTACCCATCTGCAAATGTGACCCGGCCGCTCCGCACTGCCGGTACGCGTCGTGGATAGCCTTCCCCCTCTCCGCCCCTATCCCCTGCCGCCGCCCCCCCCAGCCCCGCAACAAGTTTGAACCCCCCCGCCAAAGAAAAAAAAACCCCTTTTTTTCTTATGGTGTTTGCACACCACAAAATACTAAAATCTCCCGGCTTTTTCTCTATAAACCTCACCAAAAAATCTACTTTTTTGGGTGCCTACCATTGTGTACCACTTAAACGAACTAGAGGCTAAGGAGTAGACATGGAGTAAGCGTTAAATCACGTTTTTTATTTGGAACTTGTTTGACAATGTCTCACCTTATACAAACCGTCAAGGACTGGTAAAACAGGTCACTAGGTGACTTAAAGAGAGGTTGATACTAACCCTTGAAACGTAGAAAGGCTGTGGGGAGACAAATGTATCGAGTCTAGCGACTGTTTTATTGTGCGATTTGTTATATCCCGCTCTTTCAAGAGAAATAAATGCCGGGAAAAGTGAAGGATCTGCATTGGTGACTGTTTTGTTGTGCAATTTGGTACGTTCTGCCCTTTAAATGTAAAATGGGGGAGGGACCATGAAACCGTAACAAGGCTTGGGAGAAACAGGTTTCTGCATTAGTTTCTGTTTTAATATGCAATTTGATGCGTCTTGTCCTTTAAAAACGTGAAAGAAGACTGGGAGATTCAGGGAACTGGATTAAAGAGAGTTTTATTCTGTTATATCACACTGGAAAGGTAAGAAGGCTGGGAGAGACATGTATCATGTATAATGACTGCTTTATTGTGTAATTTGTTATTCACGCCATGTCAAGAAGCGAAAAAAACGGCTGGAGAGAGAGAATTATCTGCTCTTATAACTGTTTTATTGTGTAATTTACAAACGATGCAAAGATCGAGCTGGAGGCTGGTGGTTCGAATCCAGTGAAAGGTATGTGTATTTAAATAATTGTTTGTAATGTGGATGTCCCATATGCAATGTGAATAGGAATCTCAGAATGAAGGTAGGAGTAGTGGATAGAATACCCCCCCCCGACCCTCCCCCCTCCCCCGAAACAAAAAGAAAAAAAAGTTTAAAAAAAGACAAAAGAAAAACTCCCCACTTTTTTTTTTATGTTTTCCCCCACAAAAAGCCTAAAGTCCGTCTTTTCTATATAAACCTCACCAAAAATCATACTTTTTGTGCATAATTTGTACACTTAAAACGAACTAAGGCTAAGGAGACATGGAGTAGGTTTAATCACTGTTTTTATTTCGGAATTGTTACAATTCTCGACCGTTTTAAAAGTAAGGCTGGGTAGAAACAGGGAACTAGGTTAACGAGATGTTGATACTAACCCTTGAAACGTAGAAAGGCTGTGGGGAGACAAATGTATCGAGTCTAGCGACTGTTTTATTGTGCGATTTGTTATATCCGCTCTTTCAAGAGAAATAATGCCGGAAAAGTGAAGGATCTGCATTGGTGACTGTTTTGTTGTGCAATTTGGTACGTTCTGCCCTTTAAAATGTAAAAATGCTGGGGAGGGACCATGAAAACGTAACAGCTTGGGAGAAACAGTTTCTGCATTAGTTTCTGTTTTAATATGCAATTTGATGCGTCTTGTCCTTTAAAAACGTGAAAGAAGACTGGGGAGATTCAGGGAACTGGATTAAAGAGAGTTTTATTCTGTTATATCACACTGGAAAGGTAAGAAGGCTGGGGAGAGACATGTATCATGTATATGACTGCTTTATTGTGTAATTTGTTATGTCACGCCATGTCAAGCGAAAAAAAACGGCTGGAGAGAGAGAATTATCTGCTCTTATAACTGTTTTATTTGGTATTTACAGACGATGCAAAGATCGAGCTGGAGGCTGGTGGTTCGAATCCAGTGAAAGGTATGTTATATTTAATAATGTT
>NW_024532491.1:0-5736 GCF_016097555.1 Gigantopelta aegis
CTTGTGGCAGGGGAACGCCCCGCACGCACGCACGCACGCACGCACCCCGCACGTCCGTGTCGTCTCGCCAAAAACAGAAAAGAAATAAGTAGAAACGAATCGAACCAAAAAATCAAAGTTACAAACAAAAACAAAACCTTGAGATGATGACAACTCTGGGCGGTGGATCCTCGGCTCGTGAGTCATGAAGAGCGCAGCCAGCTGCGTGAATTAATGTGAATTGCAGGACACATTGAGCATCGATACCTTGACGCACATTGCGGCCTCGGGTCAGTCCCGGGGCCACGCCTGACTGAGGGGTCGGCTGAACAGCAATCGCCGTTCGGATCGAGAGATCGGTCGCCGGCGCACTGGGCTCGTCCAAGGCAAGGTCCTCGGTCGCCTCAAGTGCAGACAGCGTGCACGTCCGACGCTGCCGCGCGGCCTCCGCCGCGCGCTCTCTCGTGCCCGTGGGGACAAGGAAACGGAAGGGAAAAAGCAAAAAAAAAAAAAAGACGGAGCGAGGGCGTCGCACTTCAGCAGGCCCCACCAACGAACGAACGCAAAATCGATCGACCCATTCCGTTTTAAATCCGACCTCAGTTCAGACGAGACTAACCGCTGATTTAAGCATATCACTAAGCGGAAGAAAACGAAACTAACAAGGATGTCCCTCTAGTAACAAGGCGAGTGAAAGCGGAAGAAGAAGCCCAGCAACCGAAATCCGCAGAACTAATTTCGGCCGCTGCCAAGGACACATGTGGTGTTGGGAAGCAAGCCAACCGTCGACGGTGTTCCGAACTTGCGCCCAAGTATCCTCTTTTCGTGAGCCTCTCCCACTGCTGTGTGTGTATCAGCCTTTTACACGACTGCGGGACTCGTCGGCTCCGAGCACGTCCCAAGAGTCCCGGGTTGTTTTGAGTAATGCAGAGCCCAAAGTGAGGTGGCTAAAGCTCCAGTCTAAGGCTTAAATACTGTCACGAGATACCGATATGCGTTCCAAGTACGGGGTGAGGCCAAGTGAAAAAGAACGGTTTAAAGAAGAGAGTATCAAGACGTACATGAAACCCGCCTAGAGGTAAACGGGATGGGCCGCCATAGTCGAGCCCGCGGAATCAAACTCAGTCCCATCTAGCCAAAAAAAAAATAACAGGCACCCGGGGTCCGAATCCGTCCCGTCGAGAATGACTCGAAGACACAGCACTCGAACACTCGGGGCCTTTCGTCTCTAAACGAGCGGCGCGCGGACAACAGCTGCACCATTTTCCTCCGCGTGGCAGAGCTGCCACGATCGGTATCTCACGGCAGCCAAGAAGGCCGCGTCCTGGAAGGTGGCCCACACTGCGTGTCCCTCCGTGCCTTCGTCGCGGCGGATGTCAACCATCAGTCTCGGGGGGCGACTTACAGTCGCCGTCGAAGTCCGCATATACCCGGCGGCTTTCCGCGGGGACCCGAGGACGGGCGCCGTCCCCCTACTGCACACTGCGTCCTCCGTCATCGCCACGGCCCGTTCCTCAGTTCCGACCAGGAGGCGACTGGTAGCCACCGTGCCCACTCTGAACACCGCAGTTGCGTCCAAAGTAGCGATCGGGAGGGATTCACGAAGTGTGCCCACCGATCCGGTACGGCTCGCTGGATCGGTGGCGAATCGCGGATCGTTGCAACCCACCCGTCACCGTCCTGTGAAACACGGACCAAGGAGTCTAACCCATGCGCAGCGAGTACAAGGGTCATCGTCGAAACCCACGTGCGACTCAATTAAAGTGAAAGGCCGGACCTCGTCGGGTCGGCCACCCGATGGGATACCCCCTTCCCCCTCGGATCGGACGCGAGGGCGCACCACCCGGCCCCGTCGTCGTCCCGCACTTCGTAACGGATGAGGCGGAGCAAACTGACGGCACACGTGGGACCCGAAAGTATGGTGAACTATGCCTTAGCAGGACGACGCCAGAAGGAAAACTCTGTGTGGTAAGTATCCCGCATCGATTCTGACAGGGGCAAAATCGCATCGTCAGACTTGAGGTATCGGGGCGAAAGACTAATCGAAACCACATCTAGTAGACTGTTTTCCCTCCGAAGATTTCCCCTACAGGATAGCTTTGGCACTCGCCGAGCGAAGTTTTTTTTTTTCCCGGTCAAGGCGAATGACTAGAGGCCTTTAGGGACGAAACGTCATTTCAACTCGAGGTCTCAAACTTTTAAATGGGGTTAGAATCACAAGCCCGGCTTCGCTCAACGAAACACGGTGGAGCCGGGCAATTGAATTCGAGTGCACCAACGCCCCCGTGGGTCCACTTTTGGTAAGGCAGAAACTGGCGCTGTGGGATGAACCAAACAGTCCCGGTTAACAGGCTTGGTACACAAACGCTTGACGCTCATCATACACCACATAAAAAAGGTGTTGGTTGCCATTTATAGACACGGCACGGTGACGGCTGCGCCATGGTAAGTCGGAACACTCCGCCCATAATGGATGTTGTATTATTCAACAACTCACCTGACCAGAATCAACCAGCCCTGAAAATGGATGCGCGCTAGAGCGTCGGGCCTATACACGGACCGTCCGGTACAAATACAGGAGCACCCAACGCGTAAACACCATGCCCGGACGAGTAGGAGGGGTCGCCGTGGTGAGCATTGTCCAAGCTTCGGGCGCGAGCCCGGGTGGAGCCGCCACGGGTGCCGATCTTTTGGTGGTAGTATCAAAACCATTCAAAACGAGAACTTTGAAGAACTGAAGTGGGCGAAGGGTTCCATGTGAACAGCAGTTGAACATGGGTCAGTCGGGCCTAAGAGATAGGAGATAGCTCACGTTCTGAAAACCGGGTGGGCACTGCCTTGCTCGGACAAAAAAAAAAACATGTTTTGCCGTATTTCCATCGAAAGTCGGAGTCGAGGTCAATATTCCCCGAACCTGGACACGGAGATTGGCCCGCAAGGGTCGCGTTGCGGTTAACGCAAAACGAAGTCGGAGACGGTCGGCGATGGGCCCCGGGAAGAGTTCTTTTCCTCTTTTTATTGTAAGGGGACCCAATCCCTGGACAATCGCCGGCTTGCCCGGAGATAGGGAAAAGGGGTCCCCGACTAAAGCACCGCGGCTCTTTGCGGTGTCCGTAGTGCGCTCTCATGCGAAACAGCCGGGCCCTTGAAAAATCACCGACGGAGACACTCGTGTTATTTCGCGTGCCATCGGCCGTACCCATATCCGAACAGACGAGGTCTCCAAGGTTAACCAGCCTCTAGTCGATGCAACAATAATGTAAGGTAAAGTAAGGGATGTCGTCAAATTGGATCCGTAACTTCGGGGACAAGCGATTGGCTACTTGAGGGCTGCGGGCCAGTAGCGGCGGGCTGGAGTACACACGAAGCTTCCAGGGACATGGGAAGGCGGCACGGGCTTGGCGAGGCCTGCCGCTCTCCACCTGGTCGTCAGTCGTCCCTCTCCCGCCTCTTGGTTCTCCCTCTCTCGGCCCGGTTGTTCCTAGGCGTGTGTCGGCGTCGGTCCGGTGATTCGGCCGCGCTGTCGGGTGCCCTCTCGTCGAGGTTTTGCTGGCCGGGAGCCGGGGGCGTCCTCCGTCGCGGCGGCTCTGAGGCGCGCGTGCACCTCTCGGCGGTTTGGCGTGTCGGCGAATCGAGCTCGGTGGACCGGTTTCTGTCAACAACCTTCCCGTGGACTGCCTCCAGCTATGCACGGCACGGCGCCCCGTGCCGTCGTCCACGTGTCGGCTGGGCATTCAACAGCCCACATCAGAACTTGGTACGGTATTTAATTTTTTACCCTGGGGAATCCGACTGTCTAATTAAAAACAAAGCATTGCGATGGCCGTCACCCGGTGTTTGACGCATGTGATTTCCGCCCCCGTGGCTCTGAAATTTCAAAGTGAAGAAATTCAAAAAAGCGCGGAGAATAACGGCGGGAGTAACTAATGACTTCTCTTAAAGGTTAAGCCAAGTGCCTCGTCATCTCACTTAGTGCCGCTGCGCATGTAATGGTATTCACCACGAATTCCCACTGTCCAAATATCCACACATGGCAGCGAAGCCCCCAGCCAAGGGAACGAGGCTTGAGGCAGAATCGGCGGAGGAAAGAAGACCCTCGATATGGCTTGACTATATAGTCCGACCTCTGTGAAGATACATGAAGGTATAGCTATAAGGAGGAGCTTATCGCGAGACGCAATTGATAATACCACTTACTATTTATCAGTTTCTTTACTTCTTTTTTCTTATCGTCGAGCGGAAGATCGGAACATCAAAAAGGACGCAAGCCCCTTGCTAGTCTAGTAGTTAAACAGCCCCCGACCGTCGATCGGGCCGGTCAGGGACGATCTCGCCCGAGGAAGTGAGCGAAGACAGTTGTCAGCAGGGATTTTTGCCTGCGTGGCGGTACAGCTGGCACAAACTGTAACCGCAGGGGTCCTAAGGTGAGCTCAGCGAGGACGGAAAACCTCGCGTATAGCGCTTTTTTTAGAGCAAAAGGGCAAAAGCTCACCCTTGATTTTGCTTTTTCAGTACGAATACCGAAACGTGAAAAAGCGTGGCCTAGTGCGAATCCTTTTGACGTATTAAGAGTTTTAAGCAAGAAGAGGTGTCAGGAAAAGTTACCACAGGGATAGACTGGCTTGTGGCAGCCAAGCGTTCATAGCGACGAATTGCTTTTTGATCCTTCGATTGTCGGCTCTTCCTATCTTGTGAAGGCAGGAATTCACCAAGCGTTGGATTGTTCACACCACTAAAGGGAACCGTGAGCTGGGTTTAGACCCGTCGTGAGACAGGTTAGTTTTACCCTACCGATGACAAGTCGTTGCAACGGTAATCCTGCTCAGTACGAGGAGGAACCGCAGCGTTTCAGACATTTTGGTTTATGTGCTGGCTGATTAAAGCCAATGGTGCGAGTGGCTACCATCTGGCCGGGATTATGACTGAACGCCTCTAAGTCAGGAATCCCGCCCGAAATATGTAACGATCTCTTTGCGCCCCCGGCCTTGTGGAGGATAAACGATATGCTGTGCCGCCCTCCTTCGCCGTCCCGTCCGCCCTCGGGCTGCTGCGGGCGGCCGGCCACGGTGGTCCGAGAGCCACAGCAAGGACCGTTTCACGCCGCTCGCCGAGCAGTGCCGGCGTCGGGGGTCCTGTAGTCCGATATCCACTACAACCCGAATGCGAAGGTGGATGGGGGGGCGGTTAAAATCATTCGCAGACGATCCATCTAGTTCTCACGGTCGGGGGTACGTACTTAGTAGAGCAGCCCAACCTCACTGCTATCTATTGAGACGTAGCCTTTGACCAGGAGATTTGTCCGCTTACAGACGGGCACATCCCCACGTCCCCGCGCTGGGGCCGGTCTTCGCTTCGCAGGGCGGTCGGGCTCTTCGGGTTTTTTGTTGTTGTTGTTTTTTTGTTTTTGTTTTGTTTTTTTTTTGGCAGCGGACGAGCCGGGATGGGACACACCGAGAGTACAAGAGACAAGACCCAAAGAGGCAAAGAGCACCAAAGGAACAAGACCAACCAAGAGAAAAGACCACAAAGAGCACAAGACCACAAAGAAGGCAAATTAAGAGTTGAACAGTAATATAAGAGTACACTAAGAGTTGTAACAGTATAATAAGAGTATAATAAGAGCTGTAAGAGTTGTGGGGAAGTGGAGTAAAGTGTAAAAGCAAGAGTGGAAAAACCAGAAAGAAACACATCTTCAGGTAGCCTGAGGCGTGTACGCATGTCAATCATTGGCAGACGACCGAGTTCTCGATCGGGGTT
>NW_024532492.1:0-4688 GCF_016097555.1 Gigantopelta aegis
AGTTTGACTTCCTTCATTGGTGCGATTAGGGTTGCCCCCCCCCCCCCTCCCACCCCAACACACCACACACACCCTTCTTTTATTAACAGGTTTTATGGGATGCTTTTATAAAATTTAATGGAATTTACAAACACACCGAAATTTTTGCATCACAAGAAAAAGCAATCTAATTAAAAAATTTGGCTCCACTTTGGCCCAATTACTATTACCTGTGGAACTAACAGCATTCCCGGTTGGAGCTCATGTTCAGTTGACCTGTCATTCGACCAACCAAAAACCTTCTTTAAAATCATGCCGGTGATTTGAAAAGAATTTGAAAACATTCGGTATTATTCCGAGGGGTTAATACAATGATTCGGGTGAATTACGAAGACGACCCCCCCCCCCCCCCACCCCACCCCCCGGTTTTATTACTGCATTGCCCCCCCCCCCCCCCCGGTTTTTTAATGTTGAAATGACCCAACAATTTCCCTATTGCATAAATACTCGCCCGAATATTTTTAGAATTTGGGATGCTCCCGAAAACGCTTAAAGACGAATTATAATTGGTCAATTTAAATTGTTATTTATTTAAAATGTCCCCTGGACATGGGAGTCCCAACGCAATCTTTTAATCTAGTGGTTAACCAGTGAAGCTAATTTAATTCAGATTGCAACCCAGTTTGCCTGGCGGCCGGTCTATTTTTAGATTTATTACGCGTGAATCCTCCAAATAAGGACTAAATATCCCTGTCTGCTCCCGGACGGGACAACCATTATTGAAAGGGGTTAATTATACACATTTCCCTGTCTGTTCGTCCAATAATGCTGCCCGTTACACTCGGAGTTGGTTTTGTGTAACCAGGGGCATTTTAATCTGTAACACATATTTTATTTTGTTTATTTTCGTTTTACAGTTAGTTTGGTTTCTTTTTCTTTTTTCAGCCTGACATCAAGTGAAAGAATTATGTTCTTTGGTTTAAATTTCCCCAAAACGGTTTTCCTTTTTACCTATACGTCCAAACTAAAATAACAAAAAAACCATATTTTTTTAACGAAGTTTATAAGTATAGTAGTTATTCTTTTACTCCCTTGCAATAAATAAAAGAATTTAATACAACGTATTCAAATTTGTCAATTTAGGAGGGCCTGAGGGCATGTTTTCGTCAAATCTTCAAACCAACCACTTTAAATTGGTTTACTTGTTAAATGAGAATCTTTAATATATTTCCACAACATTGATTTTAATTGAAAGTTTTGGTGATTTTTTTGGTTATGAAAATTGGTTTTGGAAAATTGCTCAAAATCCGGGAAAATTGTCGGACAAAATTTTTTTTCCGGCTATTTTTTTAATTTTTAAAAAATTTTATTTAAATTAACAAAAAAATTATCTTTTTTTTTTTTTCCAAATCTGTTTTCTCCTTTTCCAACCCACGTCGAATCCAAACTAAAAATAATAAAGGAAAACCACTCTCGGAGACAGCTACTAGCTGTTTTGGTGTTATAGGCCCCCGAAGGCACAATGATTTAAATTATTGAATGGTGATTCCGATATTAACCAAATATTTCCGGGATTGTTCACATTCACTCTAGTCCATTGTGAGTAAGTGATAGGACACACCACCAAGGTCAAGGAAGTCATCTGGAGTCAATACCGGTGGTGTGGCCGCTCCGCGCGTGTTGACAACTGCCTGGCCCGCCGCCCTGCCCATTGAAGCAACCAGAGTACTGATGACGTCCCCGTGGGGGATGGTTGGCCCACTCGGCCTGCAAGGCTGCTGCCAGCTCGGGCAGGGTCCCTGGGGCTGTGGGTTGTCGCTGTCGTAGGCTTTCGGTCCAACTCGTCCCATAGATGCTCAATTTTGGTTTCAAATCCGGTGATATCGATGGCCAAGGAAGGACATTAATGTTGTTGTTCTGTAGGAAAGCCGTTTGTGAAGACTTGCTGTGGTGAGGCCTGGCGTGTTTGTCATGTTGGAACACTGCGTTGGCGTTGGCCATAACTGGAACGATGTGTGGGCCGGAGAATCCCTGGTCAATGTAGCCCTGTGCATTCAGGTTGCCCTGCACGTGGACCAGGTCAGTTCTGCCATTGTGTGAGATGGCTGCCCACACCATGACACTACCCCCCGCCGAATCTGTCCACTTCCTGCACGCAGTTTGCCGCATAACGTTCACCCACGACGCCTATACATACGCGACATCTTCCATCATGACGTCGGAGCAGAAATCGGGACTCGTCACTGAAAACCACACCGGTCTCCATCGCAGTTGAGGCCATTGTCGATGAATCTTGCGCCACTGCAGTCGGAGTCGACGGTGTTTGTGGTGTTTAAGAGGACACCTCGAACTGGACGTCTGGCACGAATTCCTACCTCACGTAGGCGGTTCCGTACGGTCCTGGTCGGATATCCTGCGCAGACCTGGTATTGCTGCGGCTTGTGGAGGTGGGCAGTAGTCCATTCGTTCCCGAAGGTGGCGTCCCGGATGTAGCGGTTGTCCTGCCCGGGGTAGTGACCCTGGTCGACCGGATCTAGGGAGGTCACGTGTTGATCCATGTTGCTGGTAACGGTCCCACAGTCTGGAGATGGTGCTTGGGGACACATTGAATGCCCTGGCAACGGCCGTTCTGGATTCGCCCTGCGTCTAGTCGGCCGATGGCATTGTTTCTCCTGCGGTTCACCTGAGACGTGGCATGTCCTGGATTTGTCAACTGTCGGCCATATACAGAGGCCAGGCAAGCGAACACCCTGCACTTTTATACTGTCGTGTTTCATGTTGCACGTGCAGACAACGCACGTGCCGTGGTGACATGGTTTGCACGTGGCTGCGTTTTTTGCGAATATCCCATTTTGAAACTTTGATTTTACAGTAGGCTGCTGTTTTATCGACTTGTAACCGTGGGGAATGTGTTGGGACATGCACTGCCCTTATATTCACAAAGCCCTGAACCGGTAGAAACATAAAATCGGAGTTTAACCCATTTGTACCCTTTTGCGTTTCTTTTTTTGAAGAGTATACTTTATAACGTACACACTGGTAGTCATCTTCATAAATCAAGGCTAATATTCGTTCCCTCTATTCAGCCTTGATACTGTCGTCAAGAAATCGTGCCACAAATGCTTAAATTTCATTGGATGCGATGAGATCTGACTGCAACGAATCGCAACGCTCCTTACAATTCCCTTGTTATTTAACAGATGGCAGCGTCAGCGTCCGGCGGTTAATTTTTGATATTGCTTTCAAGATTGTCACATGTTCCGTGCTGTGATTGGTCCAGCGATGTCTCGGGTAAGGGACATAATCGGTGTTACAAATTTTCTTCCAATAAGGGCGCTAGTAGTGGATATCAGTAATCTTGACTACATGTATTAAGGCTGATGGGGCGATCACACTGGCCCGAATGAGCTTCCGTTTGTTTTCCGTATACGAAAGTTGGTGTGATTTTTTAAACTGGCCGAATGTCCCTCCGAATGTGTTTTCCCCAATGTATCACCGAATGCTTTCCGTTTGTTTTCCGAATGTTTTCAGTATGGTTTCAGAATGCTTTCAGAATAGACCGAATCTTCCCGCTGTTGACTTCGAAAGGTTTCCTTTCCGAACGCTTTCCGAATGCTTTCAGAACACGGCGAATCGACCTAGAAGGACCGAACTCTTTTCCGCACGCTTTCCGAACGTTTTCGGCTTACTCTGACGTCCGGCCGAATGCTTTAAGAACCGCCCGTATAACGTTCGGAAAGCATTCGTCATGTTCTAGTCCATTCGGGTGTTCGGAAAGCATACGGAACCCAGCACCTCCAAATTTTCATTCCGAATGCACCAGAACTAGACGCTGCTTCCCGAACGTTTTTTCCGTACATCCGTATGCTCCTAGAATGCTTCCCGAATACACATGGACGCCACATTCGGATGGTCGATAAAATTATTTGAACATGCACAACACATTTTTGGAGCTACCGAATGCCGTTCCGTATGCATCCGTACGGAGCCGAACAGCCAGTATGCTCCTAGAACACACCGATGCTTCCCGAATATGATCCGTTCGCTCCCCGAACACCCAAATTCCTATTCGGAAAACAAACGGAATGGCATTCGGGCCAGTTGTGATCGGCCATGATACGAGGAACGAATATTGCCTTGATTTATGAAGATGACAATCTACTAGTTTATAACGTACACACTGGTAAGTGAATCAACATGTTTAACTGTAAACTATTTCTTTTTTTCTTGTTAGGGCGTGACGTAACCCAGAGGTAAGCGGTCGCTTGATGCGCGGTCGTTTGGGATCGATCCTCGTCGGTGGGCCCACTGGTTCTTTCTCGTTCCAGCCAGTGCACCACGAATGCATATATCAAAGGCAGTGGTATGTGCTATCCTGTCTCTGGGGTGGTGCATATCAAGATCCCTTACTACTAATGCAAAAATGTAGTGATTTCCTCTCTATATTATGTGTCAAAAATACAAAAATGTTTTGACATCAAATAGCCGATGATGAATAAATCAATGTGCTCTACTCATGTCGTTAACAGTAACTTTTTTCTTGTCCTCTCTTACAGCGCCCCAAAGACCTGACCGCATCCATGCTTGGCGCAGCCGCTCGTCTGATTCTGATCGTTATCTTCACCGTGATCGTCGGACATTTTCCTTATGGTCTCCAACGTCTAGAATTTACACTCCCTTTTCCACCATTTTTCCTTGTTTCCGTTTCT
>NW_024532493.1:0-5495 GCF_016097555.1 Gigantopelta aegis
TTACCCTTGCAGGGATTTCTCAGCTCGAATGTTCCGAACTTTGAAGGGACAATTGGAGTTGCACTGCTTTGGTTCTAAGACAAAATATACTAGGTAGATTACTAAGATATCTGAGCTAATTTACTTATTCCTTTAGCACGGCTACATTGTAATCCAGGAATCCTTTTGGCTCTGGTTTCTTAATACCTTTTTTAATTTGGGGGAGCTTCATCGGGAGCCTGTAAGTACAACTTTTTTTCTTTCCTCTATGGTATTATGACTCACTTTCTTCTGCAGTACCCTTTACAACAATGGTCATCCTTCTCTTGCCTTTGGTTTTGGTATTCTGTCCCAGCTTGTTTTTGGAGGGTTCTATTTTGTTATCTGTAAACAGCCTTATAACCACCTGTACGTACGAACCAATGCCCTCGTCAATTCCTGTACACCATGGTATTTTAAATCCATTTTTTTAGTTTTCTACTGGTTGCGGCAATAGACCCTTTTGCGAAATATTTGTGGAGTTGTATTTTTTTATTCTGTCTGTAGAGTCAATTTAATTAACTCCCATTCTTACTCTAGTACTCTCAGTTTCTAATACAATGCAATGAATAGCAGGTTTTTAAACACAAGCTTTATATCACTTATCTCATAGATAATTCTTAATATTATAGAGATTATGAAATAACTGTTATAGAAATTGGCAAAAAAACAGTTGATATTTGACTTTATAAAAATTTAATTACTAAATTGTCAAGTATAGAACCTCTTACTACAAGGGACCACCACCTCATGATATTAATACTATAATCTGTGGTTTGTCAGAACTGTAACATGTCATTTTTTATTTTTTCCCTCTCACATCAAGTACAATGTACACTTGTACTGCAGTCTATATATTTAACCCTTTAACTAACTAGTTAATACAAACATCTGTATAATCTAACACTAATAGATTTATGTACCAGCTTAAAACATTTTGGTTGTAGATCCTCCATTTTCGTGTATAATATATAGTTTGTTATCTTTTTTTCCAGGCAATTTGGGAAAACCAGTTTTTACTACTTATTTGGTTTTCTTCTACCGCCGGTCTTTATTATCCCTGACATTATCGCTTGTGCTGAGGTTGCCATAGCGATGACCTACTTTCAACTTTTATTGTGCTGAGGTTTTTGACTTATAAAATTTAGTTCAGTCTCTTCCTGCCCATCTTGTCCCTTCAGTCCAAACTATCTATCTATTCGTCCTTCTTCTGTCTACCTATCTGTCCATTGATTTTTTTTTTTTTTATCCATCCTTTACATGGACCATCTCATCCATTCATATACCCCATAGACTACTACACTGTGGGTGGTGGAGATTCAATCCCATTATTTCTGCTCTCCGAGTTACTATGGTTCTTGGCCGTATTCGTTGATCTATTACTTATACTAAAGGTCAGTCAGTATTAATATACACTATATAGTTTATACTAAGGTCAGTCCCCAGTATACTATATAGTATACTTAGGGTCAGTCAGTATACTATATTTAGTATACTAAGGTCCTCAGTTCCCCAGTATAATATACGAAATATCACACTATATAGTATACTAAGGCAGTCCAGTATAACTCTATTATATTACTAACTTAGGGTCAGTCAGTATACTATATAGTAAATACTAAGTCATCCACAGTAGTATGATATACTACCCTAATATATTATGTAATAATCAAAATAATATGTGAGATATTGAATTCTTTAATAATAGATGTATAGTAATAAATATAGTAAAAATAGGCGGTTTATTATAAAAGTTTGTACTCATACACAAATAGATTATTTAAGTGAACCTTGGCAGAGATCAGGACTATTGGCATAGAACTATTTTTTCAGTTTTTTTGAACAGCTACTACTGTTCAAAAATTTATAACTCACCAGGCAAACACACCCCGCCAATAAGACAAGCATTCCATTCTCTAAAGAATTACTCTTCCCTGAATCTCAATCTAATGATATTCTCTCAATCTGATGATAAGCGCCCACCCATAATAATTTCAAGTATTTCATATAACAGCACATGTTACATATATAATCATCATCACAGAGAAACATTCCTTAACAAAACCTTTCTTTTTCTGTAGGCTTGAGATTGAAGAGTTTTTTACCAACCACTGTTGTATTTCGTTTACACATTTGTCCTGGTAAATAGGATTCTGGCTACTGACTGAAAACATAGTTTCTATGCAACATTCTTCCCTCTTATTCGTCCGCATTTATGCCAAAGCTGTTAAACAACAGACTGATATAACCAACGCCTACACTACATTTTTAAGTACTTAAAATAATTATAATAATTATGGGTGGGTGTGGTTTAATAATTGGTAGTTTGACCAAGGATAATTGGAATTATGTGATCATTTATGGATAAATTCTAAAAATAGTACAAAATGAAAGGCTGAATAAATGGTGTCATGGTTACATGATGTTAATTACATAAAAATAAAAAACACTGATAAATGATTGCCATAGTAACATGTCACCTACAATACATGGTTATATTTTCTTAATGTATAACTTGTGTTACCCACACTGCGATTCAAGGTGACTTCCTTGGGGGTTTAAAAGGATCTCTGGCATGCAGGAATCTTACAAATCGTCGACTATGAACAACATTAGCATAATAAGTATAAGATCCCCTTGATGATCACCGCGAATTCTCCCCTCCACTAACCACCACCCATTTAATACCCATCCGTTTATTGGAATTGACAATATCAGAGGTCCTCCACTGTCGTTAGTAAACAAGCATCAGCACCTCCTTCTTGAACCTGCACAAAATGCATTTACAGGAAGATAGGGATACCGCTTCTTGCAATCAATCACATTAACTAATAGGCACAGCTGCTGCTTTTTTTAAAACATCACTAATTTGGAACCACCTTCATGTAGTAAGCCATAACCCTAACATAAACAACAGTTTCCTATATTGATGGATATATGTCAGTAAGAATAACACAAATAACCACAACATTCCTATAGAACATTTTATGCTGCTACATGATACTTGACTATGATACTCTCGCTGCACTTATTTCAATGTGTTTACTTTATTACTGTATGGTATGTCCACTTTTAAAACTAGTGGTATACTAATACTGAAACTGAAAGTGATATTTATGTATTATTTTCAATATACCTACTATAAACAATAGATTTGAAACCATCAATCCATTCAAATGTCCATTGTTACTTTTGGTACATTCTTAAACACCATTCATCCATTTTAACATACCTATATCTGGTACAGTATCCAGCATACGTGGGTAACCATATAGGTTCGTACACTTTTTCATTAATTGTGTATCTCTTCATTAAAATTTCCAAGACTGTTAAATCATTATGTTATGGCCAATGGTGATATCTGCTTGGGTTATAAAATCTTCTTAACACCTTAACCCCTGTCTGTGTTGTCTCGTTAGCTACGGAGGACATTGTACACGCCCACACTATCAATGATATCTTCTTTATTAAACAATTCGGATGTTTTGGTATTCTTGTTTTTTTAATACAGTGTGCAGCTGTAGTTACTCGGTATGGATGAATTGATCACACCACCACAAATGATTTTTCCGACCATATATTGGGATTATATTGAACCAGTGCCTAATAAAAGTAACAAAATTACAAGATCTTAACATTCACTCAATTAAGAAAAATTATGATAATTGGTGATTCTGGTAATTTAGTAAGCTACCGTTCATAGTAATATTAATAACTACTGTATGATAATACAGTAGTTTATTAATAATCTAAACCCATCAAACACTAACATGGAAATTCCATTCACCTAACACAACCTCACAACTTAACATATATAATACAGTAGCATAATACCAGTACTATAAATACAGTACATAATACAGTATAAAAATACATAATACATTCTAATACAGTACATAATACAGTATATAATATCAGTATATAATACAGATATAATACCGTACATTACAGTAACATAATACAGTCCATAATACAGTATATAATAGGGCCGTACATAATACATAATAATACAGTACATATACAGTAAATAATACAGTAATAATACAGTATATTATACATACAATACAGTATATAATACATATATACGTAATACTAGTATATATACAGTACATAATACATACCTAATACAGTATATAACACAGTACATAATACAGTTATAATACCGATTAATATACAAGTCATAGGATACAGTACCTAATACAGTATATAATACAGTACTCTAATACAGTAGATAATACAGTACATAATTACAGTCACAATACAGTAATAGAATACAGTACATAATACAGTATATAATACAGTAAGAAAAAATTAAAAAAATAATAAACAGTATATAATACGCCCTAAAATGGAAAAAAAAAAACATAATGACAGTATATAATACAGTAGTAGATCTAATACAATATATAATAGCGTCTAATATACAGTATATATACTACATTAAACCATACAGTATAAGCCGAAACAGTACAGTACTATACAGTATAATAATATGTATATAATATCAGTATCAGAATACAGTAAGAAAATACAGTAAACAATACATTACATAATACATATATACTAAAGTATAGACTACAGTAAGATTATCAGTAAAACAATACAGTAAACCACTACAGTAATATAATACAGTATATAATATAGTTATATCCTAGCAGTACATACTTACAGGTATAAATACAGTATGATAATACAGTATTTAATATGTTACCAGAGTTCATTCACATTGAGATAGTAATGCAACCATCATCTTATTAATGACTGATAAATTATGAGTTTTAATTTTATACTGTTGAAAGTGAGTGGATGTCCGGGGCATGAGACTAAGCATTACCAAATACAATTTAGTACCTTTTAGCTTGTATTGATGTGACTATACTCTGCGCAAGGCCATTCACTTATTGATTTGGGTTTTGGTTCGCTTGGATTATCCTGTCCCCCTGACGATTTGATGTCTTCAGATAGTTTTTCCACAATTCTCTGTAAGTTTTCATTTTTACCTTCACTCGATTAAGAAGGAGAGAATATCTTTTATTTTGTGCCAGACTTCCCATGCCTTGCAACTATTGTTAAATGCATATAACATTACCATAGAATTTGGAACATAGATTTATATCTGATATTTCACCCTTTGAAAAAGAGGAAGTTCCTTTAATCAGGACCTGTATTAAGTTAGGGAACAACAGTGTCCATGCTGTTAAAGGTCTGGGTTCATGTAACCTTTGTATACTATTAATATCCAAATTTAACCCTAATCCTTCTTAAAAAAGTAAAACTTGTATATTAAAGCGAAAATGAAAAAAAAAAAAAGAGAATGTGTGTTGTTTCTACTATTAAGTTGTATTTTTTTAATCAAATTAGATGGGAAGAACACAAAAAATCTATACAAGTCAATACGGAATATCCCTCAAATTAAAACTTTGTCAATAAAAGTATTTAAAAACATTAAACCATTAACAATAATTACGTCTAACCAC
>NW_024532494.1:0-6043 GCF_016097555.1 Gigantopelta aegis
GTTGTCTCGCTCCGCCGCTCCGCCGCGAGTGATAAAACCGAGCTATCTGGCTGGTTTGATCCTTCCAGTAGTCCATATGCCTTGTCTCAAAGATTAAGCCATGCGTGTCCTAGTCCAAACTGCCACATATGAAACTGGCGATTGGCTCATTAGATCAGTTTATGGGTTCAATTAGATCGATACGGGGGACAATCCTTACTTGGATAACACTAGGCTGGCAATTCTAGAGCTAAAATACATGCAACCAAGCCTCCGACCTAATCGCGCGGGAAGAGCGCTTTTATTAGTTCAAGACCAACCGGGGGTCCGCCGCCAAGGCGCCCGTCCAAACTGGTGACTCTGGATAACTTCGTGCGGATCGCACGGCCACATCGAGCAACGGCGAACGTATCTTTTCAAGTGTGTCTGCCCTATCGACTTTCGTAGGTAGTCGACATGACACCACCTATGTTTTCGCACGGCCGTTAGCTGGGGCTCGGGATCGCTTCCGGAGTGGGTCGTCGGCTATACCGCATGGGTGCACATGCAGCATACTTAACCGTCCTGGAGAGTAGTGATCGCATGACAAAACGGGCTACCACATCCCCGGAGGAAGGCAGCCAGGCACGCCAACTTACCCCCCTGGAGGGCTGTGCCAGAGGCGGCCCCCGCCAGCTCCATACGTATATTCAGGAGTTGTAGTATTTGACGAACAAGGCCGTAACAATCGGCGGGTCTCACTCCTTTGCCTCTAACCCGGCCCCTCCCGTAATTGAATGAGTACACTTTACACTCAAAAAAATTAGCGACGAGGACCAGGCTCATTGGAGGGAAATGTTGAGTCTGGTGGCCAGCAGCCGTGTTGGTCGACATGTCGAGGTATAAAAGGAAAAGGCTGGGGCAGCTCGCAATAGATATAATTAATTGGATCGCCGTTGCAGTTAAGCGAAGCCTTCGTACCATGGATTTTCGGTAATTTGGATCTTACGAGCACAGGCCGTGCGTCGATCCACTTCGCGGTGGTTCTCACTGCGCAACAATGTGTTGCCCGTGGCTCACCCTGGCCGGTCATCCCTTGCTCCCGTGACTCTCTTCGCTGAGTGTCTCGGGTGGGCCGGACCGTTTACTGTTGAAAAACTCTACTTAGAGTGATTTCAAGAGCAGGCAGGAGTGTGAGCCTCGACGCCTGACATAATGGGGAAAGGGAGGGATTGGAATAATGGCAGCATAGGACACTGAACCCGCCTCTATTTTGTTGTACATTGTGCGTCCACTCACGTCGAAATCGGTCGAGGTGTATTAAGGGTGATTAAAGGAACCCGCCAGAGAGCAGGGGCGAATCAACGTCATAAGGGACCTGGCAGCAGCAGGGTTAGAGTTGCAGAGTTGAAATTCTTGGGATCGCCGTAAGACCCCGGGCTACAGCGAAAGCATTTGTCCATGGATGATTTTTCATTAGTCGCATAACGAAAAGTCAGAGGGTTCGAAGACTGGATCAGGATAACCGTCGTAGTTCTGACCATAAACGATGCGCGAACCAGACGATCCAGGCCGCCGAGGCGTTGCTTCAATGACCCGCACAGGGGCAGCGTTTACCGGGAAACCACAAGTCTTTGGGTAGGAGCCTTCTTGGGGGGAAGTATGGTGTTTGCAAAGCTGGCAACTTAAAGGGAATTGACGGAAGTCAAGGGCACCACCAGGAGTAGGTGGGGCCTGTGCGTGCTTAATTTGCGGGCCTGATCGACCACCTCAACACGCGGAATACACTCCCACTCATCCCGTGTCCGTAGAACAGGTGAGCGTATTGAGGATTGACAGATTTCATAGCTCTCTGAGTGCGCGATCTTGATTCGGTGGGTAGGAGTGGTAGCAGGTGGTTGCATGGCCGTTCTTAGTTGGTGGGAGCGATTTGTCTGGTTAATATCCGATAACGAACGAGACTCTAGCCTATTAAATAGTTCGCCGATCCACGAAACACAGTCGGCGCAACTTCTTAGAGGGACAAGTGGCGTATAGCCACACGAGATGGAGCAATGCAAACAGGTCTGTGATGCCCTTAGATGTCCGGGGCCGCACGCGCTGCGCTACACTGAAGGAATCAACGTGGCACACTTGACCCTGCTCCGGAGAGGAGATGGGAAACCCGTTGAATCTCCTTCGTGATGGACTAGAACTCACATGGCTTTGTAATTGTTCCCCATGAACGAGGAATTCCCAGTAGAAAAGGGCGCAAGAGTCATAAGCTCGCGTGGGCGTGACGGGGGTTACGTCCCGTAGTGGGCCTTTTGTGTACATACACACCGCCCGTCGCTACTACCGATACCCGGGAATTGAAACGGGTTTAGTGAGATCTTCGGATTGGTCCCTTCGAGGCAGGCCACTGCCCCGCGACCCGGCACGAGGCCTGAGAAAAGATGATCAAACTTGATCGCTTAGAGGAAGTAAAAGTCGTAACCACGGTTTCCGTAGGTGAACCTGCGGAAGGATCATTACCGATTGATACCGTAAAACAAACAAAACGAGAAGAAAAAAAAAAAGTCACCAAAAGCAATCCGACCGACCGACCGACCGACCAGGCGGGGTGGGTGTGGGGCCCCCGAGAGTACGATGGGGCGCGGTGGCCGCCCCTCTCGGTTCTGCACCCCGACGTCCCGCATTTCTTTTTTCACCGGCGGGGTACCTGACAGCTCCGAGGCGTGCCGTCGCAGGGCCTCGGGGGGAGCTTGTTCGTGTCCACTAGCGTACGGTCTAACGATCTACCGGCCCACGACCCTCACCGCAGACGCGGTGGTGGGGGGTTGGGCTTGTGGCAGGGGACCGCCCCGCACGCGCACGCACGCACGCACGCACGCACGCACCGCACGGTTCCGTGTCGTCTCGCCCAAAACAAACAGAAAAGAAATAAGTAGAAACGAAATCGAACACCAAAAAATCAAAGTTACAAACAAAAACAAAAAACCCATTGAGAATGATGACAACTCTGGGCGGTGCTGAGCGTCAACCTCGGCTCGTGAGTCGATGAAAAGAGCGCAGCCAGCTGCGTGAATTAATGTGAACATTGCAGGACACATTGAGCATCGGATACCTTGAACGCACATTAGCTACGCGACGTGCGGGGCCTCGGGGATAGGGGTCAGTCCCGGGGCCACGCTGACTGGAGGGTCGGGCTGTAGAACAGCAATCGCCCGGTTCGGATCGAGAGATCGGTCGCCGGCGCACTGTGCTCGTCCAAGGCAGTCCTCGGTCGCCTCAAGTGCAAGACAGCGTGAGCACGTCCGACGCGGCCGCCGCGGCCTCCGCCGCGCGCCGGCCTCTCGTCGGTGCCCCCCGTGGGGAACAAGGGAAAAACATAAAGAAACGGAAGGCAAAAAAAAAAAAAAAAGAAAAAAAAAAAAAGACGGAGAGAGGGCGCCTTCGCGGCACGTCAGCAGGCCCCCACAAACGAACGAACGCAAATTTCGACCCATCCTTTTAAATCGGAATCCGACCAATCAGTTTTCAGACGAGACTACCCGCTGAATTTAAGCATATCACTAAGCGGAGGAAAAGAAACTAACAAGGATTCCCTCAGTAACTGCGAGTGAAGCGGGAAGAGCCCAGCACCGAATCCCGCAGCCTTGCGCTGCCGGGCCCTGTGGTGTTGGGGACGCCCAACCGTCGACGGGTCCTAACTTGCGCCCAAGTCCTCCTGATCGGGGTCCGGTCTCCCACGGTGGGTGTCCGGCCTTTACCGGCGCGCGGGACTCGTCGGCTCCGAGCGTCCCAAGAGTCGGGTTGTTTTGAGAATGCAGCCCAAAGTGGGTGGTAAACTCCATCTAAGGCTAAATACTGTCACGAGTCCGATAGCGGACAAAGTACCGTGAGGGAAAGTTGAAAGAAAACTTTGAAGAGAGAGTTTCAAGAGTAACGTGGAAACCGCCTAGAGGTAAACGGTTGGGCCCGCATAGTCCGGGCCCGCGAATTCAACTCGTCCCGTCCGCCAGGGCACCCGGGGTCCGTCCCGCGAGATGCTCGACCACACGCACGACCGACCCGACCCGGGGCCGTTCGTCCGACGGCGTGCGGCGCGGCGACGACGTACGTGCACTTTCCGCGGGCAGAGCGCCACGAGGCTCGGTCTCTCCGCAGCCAGAAGGCGCGTCTGGAAGGTTGCCCACGGGCGGGGTCTCCGCCCTTCGCGGGGCGGGATGTTCCACCCTCGTACTCGGGGGCTCTTACAGCCGGCGCGTCGCTTAACCGGCCTGCCGCGGGGACCGAGGAACGGCCGTCCCCCCCCTGAACACTGGCCGTCTCCGGCTCTCCACCGCACGTTCTCTCATTTCCGACCAGGTGGACTGGGGCAACCCGTGCCACCTGACCGCTCCTTGCGGCCGGAGCGATCTCACCGGAGAGTGTGCCCACCGTCGGGGGCTCGGTATCGGTGGCGATATCGGTCGGCAACCCCCCCGGCCCGCATCTTGAAACACGGACCAAGTCATTCTAACAGTGTGCGCGAGGTCACGGGGCTCGTCGAAAAGGGGGGGGGGGGCAGCAATGAAAGTGAAGGCCAGGGCCCTCGTCGGTCCGGCCAACTCGGTGGGTCCCCCGTCCCTCGTGGGTCCGGCGCGATTGGGGCGCACGCACCGGCCCTGTCCCTCGCACCGTCCCCGCACGCGTCGGTGAGGCGGAGCAAGAGCGCACACGTTGGGACCCGAAAGATTTGTGAACTATGCCTGAGCCAGACGAAGCCAGAGGAAACTCTGGTGGAAGTCCGCAGGCGATGTTTCTGACGTGCAAATCGATCGTCAGACTTGGGTATAGGGGCGAAAGACTAATCGAACCATCTAGTAGCTGGTTCCCTCCGAAGTTTCCCTCACGGATGCTGGCACTCGCCGAGACGAAGTTTTTCCGCGTAAAGCGAATGACTAGAGGCCTTGCGGGACGTCAAACGTCCTCAACCTATTCTCAAACATTTAAATGGGTTAGAAGCCCGGCTCGCTCAACGAAACACGGTGGAGCGGGCATTGAATTCGAGTGCCAAGTGGGCTCCCCACTTTTGGTAAGCAGAACGGCGCTGTGGGATGAAACCAAACGTCCGGTTTAAGGCGCCAAACGCTGACGCTCATCATACACCATAAAAGGTGTTGGTTTTGATATAGACAGCAGGGACTGTGGCCATGGAAGTCGGAATCCGCTAAGGAGTGTGTAAACACGCACCTGCCGACTCAACCAGCCCTGAAATGGATGGGCGCTAGAGCGTCGGGCCTATACCGGACCGTTCCGGGGCAAATACTAGCACCCACGGTCTACCATGCCCGGACGAGTAGGAGGTCGCCGTGGTGAGCACTGAAGCTTCGGCGCGAGCCCGGGGTGGAGCCGCCACGGGTGCAGATCTTTGGTAGGTAGTAGCAAATATATCAAACGAGAACTTTGAAGACTGCAGTGGAGAAGGTTCCATGTGAACCAGCAGTTGACCATGGGTCACTCGGCCCTTAAGAGATAGGAGAGCTCCGTTCTGAAACGGGGGCAATGCCTTGCTTCGAAAAAAAAAAAGGTTTTGCCCCGTATTCCATCGAAAGGGAGTCGGGTCAATATTCCCGAACCTGGACACTGAGATTGGCCCGCAAGGGTCGCGTGCGGTAACGCAAACGAAGTCGGAGACGTCGGCGCGGGCCCCGGGAAAGAGTTCTCTTTTCTTTGTAAGGGACCCAATCCCTGGAATCGGCTTGCCCGGAGATACGGGAAAAGGGGTTCCCGTAAAGCACCGCGGCTCTTGCGGTGTTCCTGCTGCTCTCCTCGCCGGCCCTTGAAAATCCGACGAGACTCGTGATTCTCGTCCAGGCCGTACCCTATCACGCAGCAGGTCCCTCCAAGGTTTACATCCTCTAGTCAGAAAAGGGAAAAATTTGTTGGGCAACTGGATGCAAGACACTGTAGGTAAGGGAGTCGGCAAGTCGGGAAAAAAGGGGGGGGGGAAAAATCCGTTACATCGGAACAAAGATGGGCACTCTGAGGGCTGGGCAGTCCGGCTGGAGTACGAATGCGGGACTGGGAAGGGCACGGCTGGGCGAGGCCGCCGCTTCCC
>NW_024532495.1:0-8728 GCF_016097555.1 Gigantopelta aegis
ACCCGACGGCCAGGGCCCAGTTCCTAGTGCTCTAAAACTGTAAATGGTGATGGTGTGGGACAGCAGGCAGGTGCGCGCAGGGTCCACGTCCCTTTTAACTGGTAACGTTGGTTGGGTGCTTCGTCATGAAGTCCGCCAGCCCGGTCCCTCTAGTTAGCGAACCACGTAGTTACTGTTTGGTTTTCTGACTGTATACCGCAGTGCATATGGCAATTTCTCAGTCTCTCTTTACAGGTATTATGGGTTGGGGTGGGCGATTGTTGTGAATGGATGGCCAGTGGCCACTTTCACTAGTGCGAAACCCGCTAAAACTACTGGTAGTGTTCGTCGCCTGTACCGACTCGCAGTACGCGCCCAGTTCCTGCTCAGTTCAGTCGTGTATCACGGTGTCTTTATTGGGGCCTTTTGGGTGTGTGTGGGACACCGCTAACAGGTGTCAGTTCAAGGGTGAAAACTGGTTACAGGGTTTGTGTGGCGGACAGGCAGGTATGCCCAGGTCTTGTAGGTTCGCAAACTGGAAACATTGATGCCATGTATGGACAGTAGGGAGGCCATTTGAAATGCTCTCACAGGGTACAGGGTTGGGTTGTGGACAGCAGGCAGGGCCAAGATTAAGAGCATAAACTGGATACAGTGATGGGGTCTGGCAGCAGACAGGGCCAATTTTCAAGTGCACTCAGGGGATATGGGGTTAGAGTGTAGACAGCTGACATTGCCAGTCAGAGCGACAATGGGTAGGGTATGAGGTTGGTGTGTCAACAGCATGCAGGGCCATTCAAGAACATAAACTGGATACAGTGATAGGTTATAGGCAGTTATGGCAGGGACAGTTCAAGAGCATTAACATAACTGGATACAGTGATGGGATATGGACAGCATGGCAGGGCCATTTCAAACACAAACACTGGGGTACAAGGCTTTGGGTTGTGCACCAGTCGGCAGCGCCAGTTTCAAGACAGCTGATTGGGTATGGGGTTTGGGGTTGTATACAGCAGACATGGACTGTTCAGCAGCGAAAACTGGGTACGGGGTTGGGGCGTGGACCAGCAGGCAAGGCCACAAGCATGGCAAGTGGGCCGGGTTGTGGTGTGGACAGCAGGCATGGCCAGTTCCAGTCCTGTAACTGGGTATAGGTTTTGGTTTGTGTGACAAGTTGTTACGCCAGTTCAATATTGAAAACAGAGATACGGGGGTTTTGAGGCCCAGTTTTGTATAAACGACCCATTTTTGTAATATGTACCCATTTTGTAATAAAAAACGACCCATTTTGTAATAAGTACCCATTTTGTATAAAAACGACCCATTCTGTAATAAACTAGGGTACCCATTTTTGTAATAAAATCGGACCCATTTTGTAATAATAAATAGGTGCCCATTTTGTGATTAAAAAAAAATGCCCATTCTGTAATAAAGGCTTAAAACGTCAGATTACAACATAGGTATAGGCCTTTGTTTAATATATACAAGTAAAAATAATATTAAACTTTGTGTTTAGATTTTATTTCGATGGTCGATGGTTCGCCTGGGATACGAAATTTCTAACGCTGATCCCCTAAATATACATTGTTTTTCTTGTTCCAACCAGTGCTATTCGGTTGGGTATGAAGAACCAAGTATGTTCTACAGCTGTGTATCAAAAATAGTAGCTTGTGTGGGTAGTCTGTATCATAAATTATCGGAACAGCAACAGCCTGATTAAAATACTTTTGTGGTTGGTGGGTAAGGGGTGGGGGGTGTGGAGGGAGTGTCAGTGGGGAAATCACTTTTGACGGATACTAGTTTAAGTGTATTTCAGCTAAAGTAGTTGTCGATTAAACCCACTGTGTTTTTAATCCGCTGCTACAGCTTTTACAACACATTCATGTAGGTTACTTTCTCTTACACATATCTACACTTAGATTATAATGTAACAGTCGTGGCATAATGGGGGGGTGGGGGGGGTGGGATTGGGAGAATCCCTAAATATATCCCTTGTTTTCTTGTTCAACGGGGGGGGGGGGGGGGGAACCTGGGTTTTTTGTTTTTTTTTTTTTTTTGTTTTTTGTCTGGTTGGAACGGCAAAAGCCCAATTGATGTGTTGTGACCGAGGAGGTTCTATCCTGTTACCCCAGTCCCCCAGGCGAACGTTCAACCGATTAAGCTAGATCCCGCCCCGATCATGATAGATAATACCACACGATGGGTTTACGAAAAACAGCAAGGATATTTTCTATGCACTTTTCCATAGTCAGGATAGTACATACCGCGGGCTTTTAGTATACCAGTTTTAGGGCACTGGTTGGAACAGACAAAACCCCCAATTTGTGTGTCCACAGAAGTTCGATCCTGCGACACAAGCACCTCAAGCGGCGGTCTGGAGTAATGGATGAACGGAAAAACTGAATACGTTCACTTACAGAATCACCTTAAGACATATTCGTACCCCTGACGAACTCCCAACCACCTGAAAAAAAATCTTAAACACAAAGTTTAAAATTATTTTCAATTTGTATATATTTAACATAAGCTTTATTTACAGAATGGGCATTTTTTTAAATTTACAAAATGGGTACCTATTTTTTATTACAAAATGGGTCCGAATTTTTATTACACAAATGGGTACCTACGCTTTTTATTACAGAATGGGTCGGTTTTTTATTACAAATGGTACTATATTACAAAATGGGTTCGTTTTTATTACAAAATGGTTAATATTACAAAATTGTTCTTTTATTTACAAAATGGGCACGCACCACGGGGTTCGGACGTGGACACCATGCTGGGCCAGGTTCCAGTTATGTAACTGGGTAATTGGGTTTGGGATGTGTGACAGATGCCAGTGTTGGTTTCAATAGCGAAAACGTGAAACTGCGTTGGGCATAGACAGCAGGCAGGACCATCTCTGGTGCGCAAACTGTGAATGGTGATTGGGTGTGGACATTAGTCCTATTACTGGGTGTGGGGTTGGGATCTGCGATAGTTGCCAGGCCCGGTTCAAGGGTGAAAACTGAGTACGGGGTTTGTGCGTGGGAACGACAAAAAGGGCCAGTTCTAGTGCATAAACGATGTAAATGGTGATGCTGTCTGGACAGCATGCAGGGCCAGTTTCAAGTGGGTACGGGTTTGGTGGTGTACATACATGGCAGGAGGTCCATTTCCAGTCCTCTAACTGGGTACCGGGTTGTGTAGAGTGTAGAGATCCTGACATTGCCAGTTCAAGAGCGACAATTGGGGTATGAGGTTGGTGTGTCAACAGCATGGGGCCAGTTTCAAGAGCATAAACGGATACAGGTGATAGGTAGAGGCAGTAGCAGTGGACAGTTTCAAGAGCATAACTGGGTACAGTGATGGGATATTGGACAGCAGGCAGGGCCAGTTCCAAACAAACAAAACACTGGGTACAGGGTTGGGGTTGTGCAGCCAGCGGCAGCGCCAGTTCAAGACAGCTGATTGGGTATGGGGGTTGGGGTGTATACAGCAGACATGGACTGTTTCACAGCGAAAACTGGGTACGGGGTTGGGGCGTGGACAGCAGCAAGGCCACTTCAAGCATGCCAACTGGGTACGGGGGTTGTGGTGTGGACAGCAGGCAGGGCCAGTTCCAGTCCTGTAACTGGGTATAGGGTTTGGGTGTTGTGACAGTTGTTACGCCAGTTTCAATAGTTGAAAACAGGATACGGGGGTGGTGTTGAGGCCCATTTTGTAATAAACGTACCATTTTTTAATATGTACCCATTTTGTAATAAAAAACGACCCATTTTTGTAATAGTAACCAATTTTGTATAAAAAACGACCCATTTTTAATAAACGTAGGTACCCATTTTGTAATAAAGTCGACCCATTTGTATATATAAATAGGTGCCCATTTTGTAATATAAAAAAATGCCCATTCTGTAATAAAGGCTTAAAAACGTCAGATTACAACATAGGTATAGGCCTTTGTTTAATATATACAAAGTAAAAATAATATTAAACTTTGTGTTTAGATTTATTTCGATGGTCGATGGTTCCGCCTGGGATACGAAATTTCTAACGCTGAATCCCCTAAATATACATTGTTTTCTTGTGTTCCAACCAGTGCTATTCGGTTGGGGTATGAAGACCAAGTATGTTCTACAGCTGTGTATCAAAAATAGTAGCTTGTGTGGGGTAGTCTGTATCATAATTATCGGAACAGCAACAGCTGATTAAAATACTTTGTGGTGGTGGGGTAGGGGTGGGGGTGTGGAGGGAGTGTCAGTTGGGAAATCACTTTGACGGATACTAGTTTTTAAGTGTATTTCAGCTAAAGTAGTTGTCGATTAAACCCACTGTTTTTAATCCGCTGCTACAGCTTTTACAACACATTCTGTAACCCCAGCCAACCTTTCCTCTTACACATATCTACACCTTAGATGTAGGTTACTTCTCTTACATATATGGGGGGTGGGATTATAAGTAGGGGGTCGTGGCATAATGGGGGGGGGGGGGGGGGGGGGAGAAAAGGGAGAACTGGGTTGGAACGGCAAAAAGCCCAATTGATGTGTTGACCGAGGAGGTTCTATCCTGTTTACCCAAGTCCCCCATGCGAACGTTCAACCGATTAAGCTAGATCCCGCCCCGATCATGATAGATAATACCACACGATGGGTTACGAAAAACAGCAAGGATATTTTAAATATGCCTTTTCCATAGTCAGGATAGTACATACCAGGGCTTTTAGTATACCAGTTTTAGGGCACTGGTTGGAACAGACAAAACCCCCAATTTGTGTGTCCACAGAATTTCGATCCTGCGACACAAGCACCTCAAGCGAGCTGGTCTGGAGTAATGGATGAACGGAAAAACTGATACGTTCACTTACAGAATCAAACCTTAAGACATATTCGTACCCCTGACGAACTCCCAACCACTGAAAAAAAAAATCTAAACACAAAGTTTTAAAATTATTTCAATTTGTATATATTTAACATAAGCTTTATTACAGAATGGGCATTTTTTTTAAATTACAAAAATGGGTACCTATTTTTTTATTACAAAATGGGTCCGATTTTATTACAAAATGGGTACCTACGTTTATTACAGAATGGGTCCGTTTTTTATTACAAAATGGGTACTTATTACAAAATGGGTCGTTTTTTTATTACAAAATGGGTACATATTACAAAATTGGTCGTTTATTTACAAAATGGGCCTCAACACGGGGGTTCGGACGTGGACACCAATGCTGGGCCAGTTCCAGTTATGTAACTGGGTATTGGGGTGGGATGTGTGACAGATGCCAGTGTTGGTTCAATAGCGAAAACAGAAAACTGCGTTTGGGGCATAGACAGCAGGCAGGAACCAGCTCTGGTGCGCAAACTGTGAATGGTGATTGGGTGTGGACATTAGTCCTATTACTGGTTGTGGGGTTGGGATCTGCGATAGTTGCCAGGCCCGGTTCAAGGGTGAAAACTGAGTACGGGGTTTGTGCGTGGACGACAAGCAGGGCCAGTTCTAGTGCATAAACTGTAAATGGGATTTGCGTCTGGACAGCAGGCAGGGCCAGTTCCAGTCTTTTAACTGGGTACGGGGTTTTGGGTGTATGATAGCTGCCAAGGCCGGGTCAAGAGCGAAAACTGGGTAATGCGTTTCAGACGTGACACAAGCAGGCAGGGCCAGTTTTGCCACTAGGTAATTGTTCTTGTGTAGACGGGGCAGGCATGGCCAGTTCCAGTCCTCTTTAACTGGGTATTGTGGTGGGGTGTGTTAAGGATGCCAGGCCAATTCAATAGTGAAAACGAATACGGGGTTCGGGCATGTACAGCAGCTGCAGGGCCAGTTTCCAGTCCCTCTAACTGGGTATGGGGTTTGTGTGTGTGTGACAGCTGCCAGGGTCAGTTCAAGGGTGAAACTGGGGTACAGGGTTGGTGTGTGCGGACAGCAGGTATGCCCATTGTATTTCGCAAACTGAACATTGATGCAGTATGGACAGTAGGGAGGCCAGTTGAAATGCGCTCACAGGGTACAGGTTGGGTTTTGGCAAGCAGCAGGGCCAGATTAAGAGCATAAAACTGGATACAGTGATGGGGTCTGGACACACCGGGCCATTTCAAGTGCACTCAGGGGATCAGTGTTTAAGTGTAAGACAGCTGACATTGCCAGGTCAAGAGCGACAATTGGGTATGAGGTTGGTGTGTCAACAGCATGCAGGGCCAGTTCAATAAACATAAACTGGATACAGTGATAGGGGTATAGGCAGTATGCCAGTGACAGTTCAAGAGCATAAACTGGATACAGTGCTGGGATATGGACAGCAGGCAGGGCCAGTTCAAAACACAAACACTGTGTACAGGGTTGGGTTGTGCACCAGCGGCAGCGCCAGTTCAAGACAGCTGATTGGGTATGGGGTTGGGTGTGATACAGCAGACATGGCCTGTTCCAGCAGCGAAAACTGGGTACGGGGTTGGGGCGTGGACAGCAGGCAAGGCCACTTCAAGCATGCCAACTGGGTACGGGGTTGTGGTGTGGACAGCAGGCAGGGGCCAGTTTTTCCAGTCCTGTAACTGGGTATAGGGTTTTGGGTGTGTGACAGTTGTTACGCCAGTTCAATAGTGAAACAGGATACGGGGGGGGTGTTGAGGCCCATTTTGTAATAAACGACCCATTTTTGTAATATGTACCCATTTTGTCATAAAAAAACGACCCATTTTGTAATAAGTAACCCATTTTGTAATAAAAAAACGACCCATTCTGTAATACACGTAGGTACCCATTTTGTAATAAAATCGGACCCATTTTTGTAATAATAAATAGGTGCCCCATTTTGTAATATTAAAAAAAATGCCCATTCTGTAATAAAGGCTTAAAACGTCAGATTACCACATAGGTATAGGGCCTTTGTTTAATATATACAAAGTAAAATAATATTAAACTTTTGTGTTTAGATTTATTTCGATGGTCGATGGTTCGCCTGGGATACGAAATTTCTAACGCTGATCCCCTAAATATACATTGTTTTCCTTGTTTCCAACCAGTGCTATTCGGTTTGGGTATGAAGAACCAAGTATGTTCTACAGCTGTGTATCAAAAATAGTAGCTTGTGTGGGTAGTCTGTATCATAATTATCGGAACAGCAACAGCTGATTAAAATACTTTGTGGTGGTTGGGGTAGGGGTGTGGGGTGTGGAGGGAGTGTCAGTGGGAAATCACTTTTGACGGATACTAGTTTAAGTGTATTTCAGCTAAAGTAGTTGTCGATTAAACCCACTGTTTTTAATCCGCTGCTACAGCTTTTACAACACATCATGTAGGTTACTTTTCTCTTACACATATCTACACTTACATTATAATGTAACAGTCGTGGCATAATGTAACAGGGGGGCATATGGGGGGGGGGGGGGGGGGGGGGGGGGAAAGAACTGGTTGGAACGGCAAAAAGGCCCAATTGATGTGTTGACCGAGGAGGTTCTATCCTGTTACCCCAAGTCCCCCAGGCGAACGTTCAACCGATTTAAGCTAGATCCCGCCCCGATCATGATAGATAATACCACACGATGGGTTACGAAAAACAGCAAGGATATTTTATATGCACTTTTCCATAGTCAGGATAGTACATACCAGGGCTTTTTAGTATACCAGTTTTAGGGCACTGGTTGGAACAGACAAAACCCCCCAATTTGTGTGTCCACAGAAGTTTCGATCCTGCGACACAAGCACCTCAAGCGAGCGGTCTGGAGTAATGGATTGAACGAAAAACTGAATAGGTTCACTTACAGAATCAACCTTAAGACATATTCGTACCCCTGACGAACTCCCAACCACTGAAAAAAAATCTAAACACAAAGTTTAAAATTATTTCAATTTGTATATAGTTTAACATAAGCTTTATTACAGAATGGGCATTTTTTTTAAATTACAAAATGGGTACCTATTTTTTTATTACAAAATGGGTCCGATTTTAATTACAAAATGGGTACCTACGTTTTATTACACAATGGTCGTTTTTTTATTACAAAAATGGGTACTTATTACAAATGGGTCGTTTTTTTATTACAAAATGGGTACATTTACAAAATTGGTCGTTTTATTACAAAATGGTTTCCTCAACACGGGGGTTCGGACGTGGACACCATGCTGGGGCCAGTTCCAGTTATGTAAACTGGGTATTGGGTTGGGATGTGTGACAGATGCCAGTGTTGGTTCATAGCGAAAACAGAAAACTGCGTTGGGCATAGACAGCAGGCAGGACCAGCTCTGGTGCGCAAACTGTGAATGGGTGATTTGGGTGTGGACATTAGTCCTATTACTGGGTGTGGGGTTGGGATCTGCGATAGTTGCCAGGCCCGGTTTCAAGGGTGAAAACTGAGTACGTGGGGGTTTTGTGCGTGGACGACAGGCAGGGCCAGTTCTAGTGCATAAACTGTAAATGGTGATTGCGTCTGGGACAGCAGGCAGGGCCATTCCAGTCCTTTTAACTGGGTACGGGGTTTTGGGGGGTGTATGATAGCTGCCAGGGGGGGGGCCCTGTTCAAGAAATCGAAAACAAGTGTACAGGGGTTTCGGACTTGGGGAGTCAGGCACAGGGCCCGTTAAACCCAGTGTGCGGCAGTGTTTGTACGGGGTTTGTGGTGTTAGAACAGCAGGCATGGGCGCAGTTCCAGTCCTCTAACTGGGGACGGTTAGGGTGTAGACAGCTGCCATTGCCATTTCAACTAGTTGAAAACTGTTGTTACTGCATTGGCGTGAGGGACCGTACAAGTCCAGTTCCAGTCCCTCACTGGGTATGTGG
>NW_024532496.1:0-5124 GCF_016097555.1 Gigantopelta aegis
TCCATCTGCCAACACCCCCCCCTCTCTCCCTCCTCTCTTCCTCTCCTCTCCTCTCTCTCAAATCTATTCTTGAATCTCATAATAATCAATTACAAACTTGGTTGAACACTCTAAGAGAAAATTCTCTGACATGTCACAACAGGTTATGTAACATGTTTGTTATGCTTCCTTATTGTTTTTGTTTCCTTACCAATCAATTCTCTTGAGAAACAAGAAGATCAGTTTACAAAGAAATATAAATCATTAGAGACAAAGGAACACGAGTCATCTCAGCAGGTTTTGGAAAAATTATCTATTTTTGAGATAACTTTTAATTTCTACTAGATCAATACTCTGAGGAATCAATAGAATCATTTACACCAGAATCTGTCATCAGTTAAAATGGATGAACCTATTCTAGTACAAACGTTTGGACACCATTTTGTCAATATTCTATTTTATTTGCCTTAGATTCAGTACATTGGAGGAACTTAGTTTAACTGCAAAGTCCAGAAGATCAGTCGAGAAGAAAATTAACAAAAATTGAGGAAGAAAACTTGATTTAAAAAGCGAAGTGGACTTGTTTTCAGCTGTTAAAACCTAAATTAGCAAAAAGCATCAATCTTAATTATTTTGTACAATTTGCTGATTAAGCATGCTAAAAATAGCAACACCCCCCCGCCCATTTGGATATAAACTATTTTAGAACCAAGCTAGTTGGAGTATAAAAGACTACCCGTTTAAACAGAGGCAAAGCATCATAATAAAGTTAACAGAGAATGGATACAATCAAGTGTGTTTGTGGTAGGAATGATCTTGTTGGAAAGACATGTATGCTCATTAGCTACGCTAGTAAGTAAGTTTCCTGTTGAATACTCCCCAACTGTCTTTGCACAATTATGCAGTCCATCTCTGTATTAGTGAGAGGCCATATCGACTAGGATTATTTGACACCGCGGGACATGAATGAGTATGACCGACTCATAACACTAGCTTACCCTTCACAGATGGTGTTTCTGTTATGTTTTCTCCAGTTTGCTTCCTTCTCCAAGTTCCTTTGAGACCCTAAAGGAGAAATGGATCCCAGAAGTCAACACACTATTGTCCTAAAACCCTATTGTTTTTTAGTAGGACTTCAAAGTGATCTACGTAGTGATTCTCACCTATCTCTCGATTTACTCGATCAAAACAGGATTTTATTTCAGAGAGCGAACAAAGAACTAGCAAGACGGATCAAGCTACACTTATGCTGGTGTTCAGCTCTAACACAAAAAGGACTAAAAAATGGTATTTTGATGAGGTATTCTTGCAACTTTCAGAGAACCAGAAGATGACCAGAAAAACGTTGTACAATTTTCTAATTAATTCATTTTGATTTTTGTGTTGTCATACTGTATAAATGTTTTTTTCACACTCTTTTAACTTTAATCTATTTTAACCATGAAAACTTTTTCAAACATTAAATTGCAGTGATGAATCAATAGTAAATTAAATTATTTAGTACAGTACCCCATAGTATTATAATAATACTCTCTTTTGAATTTCTGTACATCCAAACGAACACCTGATGATAACAGTTAATATAAACAACAATCTCTCTCTTATTAGTTATCAATGAATAACCAGTTGTCAGTAACCTACATATTAATCTATTAGTATTACACTTTTGAAAACTAATGGTTACTAACCTTTTTATTAATTTTGATTAATTAAAGAGTGCAATGTTAGAAGTTCTTCAGTATAGGTATATGAGGCCTGGTAATACAAAGGTATATACAACCTTTTTTGTCTAGATACCTCAAATAGACCAATTCCATTTATACAATACTCAAACAATCAAATATCATAGAAAAAACCCTCACTAACTTCAAAACCGCTTAGCAGTCCAAGTAGTAGTTGTTAAAAAAATATTTATTTTGTTCATGATGTTTTAGGTCAAGTTTCAATTGTATGTATAACTTTTTACCATAAAAATTTATTGATGTTAGATGTATGATTGATCTTGGGTTAATCCCTCAGGGCTGATGACATCTTTAATTCCGTTCAAACTTATCTCTCTATGAAACATGATACGTAATCGTTTTGAGTTACTAAAAATAGCATAGTCGCCCACGCGTTTACTATTTTTAGAATTACCGGACTATAAAAGCAAATTTCATGGTTTGCAACTGCAACAAAATGCAAACTGTCAAATGCAACCGCAGTATGAGATGGAGGTGTCGGAAAGACAAGTATGATAATCACTTATTTATGCCACTAAAAGATATTTCCAATGGATTTTTCTACCAATTGTTAGTGATAATTATAGCTGTTAACTTCATGGTAACAAAAAATTATGTCAATATCAGTTTGTTTGACACAAGCAGGACAAGAAGACTATGATTATCTCAAACACAACCTATCCTGGCCACGACATACTTCTGATCTGCTTCTCTCTTTGCTTCTCGAAAGCTCTTTCGAGAACGTAACAAATAAGAAGAACTGATTCCTGAAATTCATTCCTGAAAATTCACCTTACTGTCCCCGTAACACCTATTGTTGTGCTAGTAGGAACTCAAGTGAGCTACGTAGTGATCCTCAAACTATTTTTCTAGGCTATCTCGAATCAAACAAGAGCTTTATATCAAAAGATGAAGCTAAGAAGTAGCAAAACAGATCAATGCTTTTCACATATGTTGAGTGCTCAGCACTCTCATACCAGAAAGGATTAGTGAAAATGTATTTAATGAACTGTTTCATGCCACCTTCAGTAAACCAAATGACAACAGAAAAAAGTCTAACACATGTCCCCAGATTTGTTCTCTATTACATTTTATAAATGTATGGATTATTTATATTTCTTTACAATTTCATATTATTATATTATTGAGTAATGTAGATATATCTATGTGTATGATGGGTAAATAAAATGGCATTGAAAATAATAAAACATTATGCAATTAATATCATCTATTTGTTTGGCATGATGCATCTATTGCAGCTAAAATAATGTTGTGGTTAACACAATTATCCTGTCATTCAATACTGGCTGACAATAGGAACTAGCTGACAGCAGAATAACTTACACCAGGCATTCTCTACACCTACATCCTGAGCAAGCTAAATGATAAACCATACGAAAGGTACTCTGTTCGAAGAATACAAGGACGAGACTGTGTACTAAAACAATGTAAACTTAATTGCTCTCTATCTAGATTCGTTCTTGTTGATCATAACACAATTTCATGTATTGAAAATCATTGAACCCACCAGATACAACATTGTTGTCATTATAATCAACCTCCCAATTCAAGAGAAACTCTGGCAACAAATTTTAGTTCAAAATCTAACTAGTCATATGCACATACATGCAATGAATTTTGTAATGATAATACATGGCATAGTGGAAATCGTACTTTAATACAACTCATTAACTTATACCAACAAATCAATACTGCAGATAATAAATTGTTTTGGATAGTGTACGCCTGGATCTTATCATATCTATTATATCACAAAATTAGTAACACATTATGAATATTATAATCCTATCAAACTTTACATAACTGATATGCATACATTCACCCATAAGATAATATTAGAATAATATTATAGTAGATTTACCAATTGAATTTCTGTAGAATATTATTTATATAATCTTAATACAACAACTTGTTTAAATAATAAAACACACTCAACATTAACATTCTATCAACACAAAATAACTTATTTGCTTTCAAAAACATAAACACTCAAAGTCACATCCAAACAAACATTCTAATTATTAAAGAATTTACAGTACCTACATCCTTTCTTTTCTTTGTAATTGTTGAGGGTTTTCAGTACAGCTCTGATGCCTCATCAAATACCTGATTTCAGATCCCCTTTTGGGTAAGTGCTGAACATCAGTCCTATATTTTTCACTGCTCCTATATCTCTCTGAAGCTTCAGACCTTCAGTATCTTTGATAGTGCAAGATTTTTTTCTCTTAGTTTTTCCCACAGTTTCCTTATCATCTCGAAGATCTTGCTTAGTACCAACAAGAATAATAGGGGTATTTGGGCAATGATGAGTTGACCTCAGGATACCACTATATAGGGAAGACAATAATATCTTTTGTAAATTTGGCATTCCTTATTTCAGTATATTATTTATTATATATGCTGACATACTTTGGCTTTGAACATTCTGGTAAAGCAGGACTAACTATGAGAACAGATTAGAACAACGTCAGTTTTGGGATAAGAAGAGGCCTGAGACATATCATATCCTCTTGACCTAACACCCCATAGAATTAAAATTTTTATACAATGATTTTCAACTTGCCTCAGTATCCCACAGTCCTAAGTTGACAGGTCTGCCATCCACCATCACATTTGCTGAGTAGTTTTGTCAAATACAGTGGGATGTACTCCCCTGGAAGCCATTGGTGTGTATAACTGATAGAAGACATGTTTTTAGCCAACAGCTCCATCTCCCCAACAACTACACACTTTAATTGTCTGCCATTTTCTCTTTGCTTTGTCATTTTGCTAATTCTAGTGAACTACCCCCAGTGCATGCTTGTAGTTTATAAAATTCAGAAACATCCCCCCCCCAAGTTTGTAAATAATTTTACTAAAAATAGAACAATTCTAAATTTATATATGCAGCTTTGTCAAGCGTGTGGATAATTTACCCCTTTGACCGCAACATTTTGGAATACAATTATAAACATGATATCTCTTAATGAATACAGAGATGACTTTTGGTTGTTTCCTGTGTCAACATTGCTAATTAGTCTAGGCTTGGCTTTGTTCGATTATTTGTTATCCAATTCAATAATTTTTTGGACCATTCTGTTATCCTAGAAAAGAAAAATCTAAACCACAACTACTGATAGCATATATAGGAAATCGAGACGTTTCTAAAATGTAACCAGTATCGGATCACAACACGTCTCTATTACCTTAGACCCAAAACCTTCCTAAACCCTAAACATAGTAACACATATATTGTTTTCTATTGTTTAGTTCAGTTGACAAGGTCTGGAGAAAACCCAAATGATTGGCTCTTTTCCTATACTGCTCACTGCTATAATACCTCATACAATTGGATGGTGCTTCTAATATTTATGAGAACCATAATTGTAAGTCATTTTTTAATAACAAACAAAATTTATAATCC
>NW_024532497.1:0-8553 GCF_016097555.1 Gigantopelta aegis
GTCAGATCTCCATCGCAATCCAATGAAATTTCAGCATTTGGTTGTCCAACGATTTTCTTGACGACCGTATCAAGGCTGAAATACTATGAACGAAGTATTAGCCCTTGATTTTATGAAGATGACTAGCCAGTTTGTACGTTATTAAAGTATACTCTTCAAAAAAAGAAACGCAAAAGGGTACAAATGGGTTACAACTCCGATTTTATGTTTCCTACCGGTTCATGCTTTGTGAATATAAGGTCATTGCCATGTCCCAAACACATTCCCACGGTTACATTCGATAAAACGCAGCTACTGTAAAATAAAGTTTCAAAATGTGAATATTCGCAAAAAACGCAGCCACGTGCAAACCATGTCACCACTGCACGTGCGTTGTCTGCACGTGCAACCTGAACACCGACAGTATAAAAGTGCAGGGTGTTTCGCTTGCCTGGCCTCTGTATCTGGCCGACAGTTGACAATCCAGGACATGCCACGTCTCAGTGAACCGCAGACAAACAATGCCATCGGCCGACTAGACGCAGGCGAATCCAGAACGGCCGTTGCCAGGGCATTCCATGTGTCCCCAAGCACCATCTCCAGACTGTGGGACCGTTACCAGCAACATGGATCAACACGTGACCTCCCTAGATCCGGTCGACCACGGGTCACTACCCCCGGGTCGGGACCGCTACATCCGGGTACGCCACCTTCGGGAACGATTGACTACTGCCACCTCCACAGCCGCAGCAATACCAGGTTTGCGCAGGATATCCGACCAGACCGTACGGAACCGCCTACGTGAGGTAGGAATTCGTGCCAGACGTCCAGTTCGAGGTGTCATCTTAACACCACAACACCGTCGACTCCGACTGCAGTGGTGCCAGATTCATCGACAATGGCCTCAACTGCGATGGAGACAGGTGTGGTTCAGTGACGAGTCCCGATTTCTGCTCCGACGTCATGATGGAAGATGTCGCGTGTATAGGCGTCGTGGTGAACGTTATGCGGCAAACTGCGTGCAGGAAGTGGACAGATTCGGCGGGGGTAGTGTCATGGTGTGGGCAGCCATCTCACACACTGGCAGAACTGACCTGGTCCACGTGCAGGGCAACCTGAATGCACAGGGCTACATTGACCAGATCCTCCGGCGACACATCGTTCCAGTTATGGCCAACGCCAACGCAGTGTTCCAACATGACAACGCCAGGCCTCACACAGCACGTCTCACAACGGCTTTCCTACAGAACAACAACATTAATGTCCTTCCTTGGCCATCGATATCACCGGATTTGAACCCAATGGAGCATCTATGGGACGAGTTGGACCTACGCCTCCGACAGCGACAACCACAGCCCCAGACCCTGCCCGAGCTGGCAGCAGCCTTGCAGACCGAGTGGGCCACCATCCCCCGGGACGTCATCCGTACTCTGGTTGCTTCAATGGGCAGGCGGTGCCAGGCAGTTGTCAACACACGCGGAGGCCACACCCGGTATTGACTCCAGATGACCTTGACCTTGGCGGTGTGTCCTATCACTTACTCACAATGGACTAGAGTGAATTGTGAACAATCCTGCAACATTTGGTAATTATCGGACTCACCATTCAATAATTAAATCAATTCTCCAAATGTTACGACAATGTGGTTTTGCGTTTCTTCTTTTGAAGAGTATATGTTTTTGATTGGTGCAGATCATGATCAGTCTTCTTTTTTTTTTACTGAAAAAAAGTTAAGTTTGCCTTCTAGCTTACTCTCTCTGCTGTTGGTTGCGAATGTGAAAACGTCAAGGTTTGTAAAGAAATTTATCAATTACTCGATTTTATGGGCTCTTATGACTTTGGGATTGATTGTAGATCATGCTAAATGTGTAATTTTTATAATTTTTGTCTTATAAACGACAGGAAGGTGTTTTTTGTGTGTCTCTTGCCCGGTAAAAATCTGATATGCGTGGGCTGTACCATTGCTTCTGCTGCAAGGGGTGGATGAGTGGTGTGCTCTGTGCATTTCGTGGGGCCTATACCACAAACAGCTAGCTAGCTGTCTCCGAGTAGTGGTTTTTCCTTTATTATTTTAGTTTGGATCGACGTGGGTGAAAAGGAGAAACAGATTTGGAAAAGACAAAAACGATATATATTTTTCTGTTAATTTAAATAAAATTATTTTAAAAATTAAAAAAATAGCGAAAAAAAATATTTGTCGACAATTTTCGATTTTGAGCAATTTTCCAAAACCATTTTCATAACCATAACAAATCACAAACTTCAATTAAAATCACTATGTTGTGGACATATATTACAGATATCTCATTCACAGTAAACAATTTAAAGTGGTTGTGTTTGAAGATTTTGACGAAAACATGCCCTCAGCCCTCCTAAATTGACAAATTTGAATACGTTGTATGAATTCTTTATTTATTGCAAGGGAGTAAAGATATACTACTATACTATAAACTTCGTTAAAAAAATATAGTTTTTTCTTGATTATTTTAGTTTGGATCGATATAGGCTAAAAAGGAAAACAGTTTTGGAAATTTTAACAAAGAACTATAATTCTTTCAGCTTGCATGTCAGTCTGAAAGAAAGAAACAAACTAACTGTAAACTGAAATAAACAAAATAAAATATGATGTACAGATTAAAATGCCCCTGTTACACAAACACTCAACTCCGAGTGTCAACGTGCAGCAGTATTGTACTGTACAGCACAGGTAAATAGTGTATAATTACACCCCTTTTCAGTAATGGTCTAGTCCCGCTCGGTAGCAGACAGTGAGATATTTAGTCTATATTTGGACGGATCACGCGTCATAAATCTAAAAAATAGACCGTCTCGCCAGCAAACTTCGTGTGCAATCTGATTAAAATTAGCTCTACTGGTCTACCACTAGATCTAACAGCATTGCGTGGACTCCCATGTCCAGGTGACATTTCATCTATAAATAACAATTTAAATATAGACCAATTATACTTCGTCTTTTATAGCGTTATTCGGGAGCATACAAATTCTAAAAATATCGGGCGAGACTATTTATGCAATAGGTGAACTTGTTGGTCTATTTCAACATTAAAAAACCGGGGGGGGGGGGGGGGCAATGCAGTAATAAACACGGGGGGTGGGGGGGGGTGGGGGGGTCGTCTTCGTAATTCACCCGAATCATTTCGTATACCCTCGGCATAATCCCGAATGTTTTCAAATTCTTTTCAAATCACCGGCATGATTTTATAAGTAAGGTTTTGATTGGTCGAATGACAGGTCAACTGAACATGAGCTCCAACGGGCTGCTGTTAGATCCACAGTTAATAGTAATTGACCAGTGGAGCCAATTTTAATTAGATTGCTTCTTGTGATGCAAACATTTCGTTGTGTTTGTTAAATTCCATTAAATTTTATAAAAGCATCCCATAAAACCTGTTAATAAAAATATAGTGTGTGTGTGTGTGTGTGTGTGTGGGGGGGGGGGGGGGGGGTCACACTCCTAATCGCACACATGAAGTAAGTCAAACTCGGTATATGTGGGTTTATACCTCCTACCGAGACCAGCGGTACATTCAGTCTTGGTTCGAGCTGGTACTACTGGAATGGGTAATCACGTGTTACAAAATAAATAAATAAATAAATAAATAAATAAATAAACAAATAAATATTTTATTTTATTTTTTTCATTTTACTTTGTTGTCTCCTTCAGATTAACACAGAAATAGTATTATTTTTTATTAGATCATTAGAGAGAGAGAGAGAGAGAGAGAGAGAGAGAGAGAGAGAGAGAGACGAGAGAGAGAGGAGAGAGAGAGAGAGAGAGAGAGAGAGAGAGAGAGAGAGAGAGAGAGAGAGAGAGAGAGAGAGAGAGAGAGAGAGAGAGAGGTAAAACACACAAGGTCAGCTTATTTGTAATGACATATCAAAGAGAGAGACAAGCGATAAATGGTGGAAACAACAGGAGAGTGTAAATATCTAGACGTTGGAGACCATAAGGAAAATCTGTCCGACGATCACGGTGAAGATAACGATCAGATCAGACGAGCGGCTGCGCCAAGCACTGGATGCGGTCATGGTCTTTGGGGTCGCTGTAAGAGAGACAAGAAAAAAGTTTACTGTTTAACGACATGAGTAGAGCACATTGATTTATTCATCATCGGCTATTTGATGTCAAACATTTTTGTATTTTTGACACATAATCATAGAGAGGAAACTCACTACATTTTTGCATTAGTAGTAAGGGATCTTTGATATGCACCACCCCAGAGACAGGATAGCACATACCACTGCCTTTGATATATGCATTCGTGGTGCACTGGCTGGAACGAGAAAGAACCCAGTGGGCCCACCGACGAGGATCGATCCCAAATCGACCGCGCATCAAGCGACCGCCTTACCTCTGGGTTACGTCACGCCCCTAACAAGAAAAAAAGAAATAGTTTACAGTTAAACATGTTGATTCCACTACCAGTGTGTACGTTATAAACTAGTAGATTTGTCATCTTCATAAATCAAGGCTAATATTCGTTCCTCGTATTCATGGCCCGATCACACTGGCCCGAATGCCATTCCGTTTGTTTTCCGAATAGGAATTTGGGTGTTCGGGGAGCGAACGGATCATATTCGGGAAGCATTCGGTGTGTTCTAGGAGCATACTGGCTGTTCGGCTCCGTACGGATGCATACGGAACGGCATTCGGTAGCTCCAAAAATGTGTTGTGCATGTTCAAAATAATTTTCATCGACCATCCGAATGTGGCGTCCATGTGTATTCGGGAAGCATTCTAGGAGCATACGGCATGTACGGAAAACGTTCGGGAAGCATGCGTCTAGTTCTTGGTGCATTCGGAATGAAAATTTGGAGGTGCTGGGTTCCGTATGCTTTCCGAACACCCCGAATGGACCTAGAACATGACGAATGCTTTCCGAACGTTATACGGGCGGTTCTTAAAGCATTCGGCCGGACGTCAGAGTAAGCCGAAAAACGTTCGGAAAGCGTGCGGAAAGAGTTCGGTCCATTCTAGGTCGATTCGCCGTGTTCTGAAAGCATTCGGAAAGCGTTCGGAAAGGAAACCTTTCGAAGTCAACATGCGGGAAGTATTCGGTCTATTCTGAAAGCATTCTGAAACCATACTGAAAACATTCGGAAAAAACAAACGGAAAGCATTCGGTGATACATTGGGGGAAAACACATTCGGAGGGACATTCGGCCAGTTTAAAAAAATCACACCACTTTCGTATACGGAAAACAAACGGAAGCTCATTCGGGCCAGTGTGATCGCCCCATCAGCCTTAATACATGTAGTCAAGATTACTGATATCCACTACTAGCGCCCTCTATTGGAAGAAAATTTGTAACACCGATTATGTCCCTTACACGATGACATCGCTGACCAATCACAGCATCGGTAACATGTGACAATCTTGAAAGCAATATCAAAAATTAACCGCCGGACGCTGACGCTGCCATCTTTGTTTACAATAACAAGGGAATCTGTAAGGAGCGTTGCGATTCGTTGCAGTCAGATCTCATCGCATCCAATGAAATTTAAGCATTTTGTGGCACGATTTCTTGACGACATGTATCAAGGCTGAATACGAGGAACGAATATTAGCCTTGATTTATGAAGATGACTACCAGTGTGTACGTTATAAAGTATACTCTTCAAAAAAAGAAACGCAAAAGGGTACAAATGGGTTACAACTCCGATTTTATGTTTCCTACCGGTTCATGCTTTGTGAATATAAGGTCATTGCATGTCCCAAACACATTCCCACGGTTACATTCGATAAAACGCAGCTACTGTAAAATAAAGTTTCAAAATGTGAATATTCGCAAAAACGCAGCCACGTGCAAACCATGTCACCACTGCACGTGCGTTGTCTGCACGTGCAACATGAACACCGACAGTATAAAAGTGCAGGGTGTTCGCTTGCCTGGCCTCTGTATCTGGCCGACAGTTGACAATCCAGGACATGCCACGTCTCAGTGAACCGCAGAGAAACAATGCCATCGGGCCGACTAGACGCAGGCGAATCCAGAACGGCCGTTGCCAGGGCATTCCATGTGTCCCCAAGCACCATCTCCAGACTGTGGGACCGTTACCAGCAACATGGATCAACACGTGACCTCCCTAGATCCGGTCGACCACGGGTCACTACCCCCGGGTCGGACCGCTACATCCGGGTACGCCACCTTCGGGAACGATTGACTACTGCCACCTCCACAGCCGCAGCAATACCAGGTTTGCGCAGGATATCCGACCAGACCGTACGGAACCGCCTACGTGAGGTAGGAATTCGTGCCAGACGTCCAGTTCGAGGTGTCATCTTAACACCACAACACCGTCGACTCCGACTGCAGTGGTGCCAGATTCATCGACAATGGCCTCAACTGCGATGGAGACAGGTGTGGTTCAGTGACGAGTCCCGATTTCTGCTCCGACGTCATGATGGAAGATGTCGCGTGTATAGGCGTCGTGGTGAACGTTATGCGGCAAACTGCGTGCAGGAAGTGGACAGATTCGGCGGGGGTAGTGTCATGGTGTGGGCAGCCATCTCACACACTGGCAGAACTGACCTGGTCCACGTGCAGGGCAACCTGAATGCACAGGGCTACATTGACCAGATCCTCCGGCGACACATCGTTCCAGTTATGGCCAACGCCAACGCAGTGTTCCAACATGACAACGCCAGGCCTCACACAGCACGTCTCACAACGGCTTTCCTACAGAACAACAACATTAATGTCCTTCCTTGGCCATCGATATCACCGGATTTGAACCCAATGGAGCATCTATGGGACGAGTTGGACCTACGCCTCCGACAGCGACAACCACAGCCCCAGACCCTGCCCGAGCTGGCAGCAGCCTTGCAGACCGAGTGGGCCACCATCCCCCGGGACGTCATCCGTACTCTGGTTGCTTCAATGGGCAGGCGGTGCCAGGCAGTTGTCAACACACGCGGAGGCCACACCCGGTATTGACTCCAGATGACCTTGACCTTGGCGGTGTGTCCTATCACTTACTCACAATGGACTAGAGTGAATTGTGAACAATCCTGCAACATTTGGTAATTATCGGACTCACCATTCAATAATTAAATCAATTCTCCAAATGTTACGACAATGTGGTTTTGCGTTTCTTCTTTTGAAGAGTATATGTTTTTGATTGGTGCAGATCATGATCAGTCTTCTCTTTTTTTTTTACTGAAAAAAAGTTAAGTTTGCCTTCTAGCTTACTCTCTCTGCTGTTGGTTGCGAATGTGAAAACGTCAAGGTTTGTAAAGAAATTTATCAATTACTCGATTTTATGGGCTCTTATGACTTTGGGATTGATTGTAGATCATGCTAAATGTGTAATTTTTATAATTTTTGTCTTATAAACGACAGGAAGGTGTTTTTGTGTGTCTCTTGCCCGGTAAAAATCTGATATGCGTGGGCTGTACCATTGCTTCTGCTGCAAGGGGTGGATGAGTGGTGTGCTCTGTGCATTTCGTGGGGCCTATACCACAAACAGCTAGCTAGCTGTCTCCGAGTAGTGGTTTTTCCTTTATTATTTTAGTTTGGATCGACGTGGGTGAAAAGGAGAAACAGATTTGGAAAAGACAAAAACGATATATATTTTTCTGTTAATTTAAATAAAATTATTTTAAAAATTAAAAAAATAGCGAAAAAAATATTTGTCGACAATTTTCGATTTTGAGCAATTTTCCAAAACCATTTTCATAACCATAACAAATCACAAACTTCAATTAAAATCACTATGTTGTGGACATATATTACAGATATCTCATTCACAGTAACAATTTAAAGTGGTTGTGTTTGAAGATTTTGACGAAAACATGCCCTCAGCCCTCCTAAATTGACAAATTTGAATACGTTGTATGAATTCTTTATTTATTGCAAGGGAGTAAAGATATACTACTATACTATAAACTTCGTTAAAAAAATATAGTTTTTTCTTGATTATTTTAGTTTGGATCGATATAGGCTAAAAAGGAAAACAGTTTTGGAAATTTTAACAAAGAACTATAATTCTTTCAGCTTGCATGTCAGTCTGAAAGAAAGAAACAAACTAACTGTAAACTGAAATAAACAAAATAAAATATGATGTACAGATTAAAATGCCCCTGTTACACAAACACTCAACTCCGAGTGTCAACGTGCAGCAGTATTGTACTGTACAGCACAGGTAAATAGTGTATAATTACACCCCTTTTCAGTAATGGTCTAGTCCCGCTCGGTAGCAGACAGTGAGATATTTAGTCTATATTTGGACGGATCACGCGTCATAAATCTAAAAATAGACCGTCTCGCCAGCAAACTTCGTGTGCAATCTGATTTAAAATTAGCTCTTTATGCAAATAGGTGAAACTTGTGGTCTATTTCAACATTAAAAAACCGGGGGGGGGGGGGGGGGGGCAATGCAGTAATAAACAGGGGGGGTGGGGGGGGGGGGGTGGGGGGGGTCGTCTTCGTAATTCACCCGAATCATTTCGTATACCCTCGGCATATCCCGAATGTTTTCAAATTCTTTTCAAAATCACCGCATGATTTTATAAGTAAGGTTTTGATTGGTCGAATGACAAGGTCAAACCT
>NW_024532498.1:0-5154 GCF_016097555.1 Gigantopelta aegis
CTTGGGAAAAGCACCCAACAGTTACTCATTGCAGGCTACCGTCACCATTATGTGATAATTCTCTCGGAATCTGTCTTGCGCAGGGATACGGTTTTGAATATGCTTGTGACGGTACATGCTCGTAAATTTGTTTCGCCTGTGGCGATTTTAATTGTGTTAGAGGGCCGTGTGCAGTTCCATTGCACTTAAAGCCCAGATGGGCAACTTGTTACGTAATACTTCTGCGCGACGGTCCTCGATCGGTACGCCCTAATACACACCCAGCCAGGGGCGGAGGCCATGTGGCTAGTAGTTACGTAATATATCGCTCCGGAAGGGCTGTTTTATGGCCAGGAGATTGCTCGCGGTTGGCAACAGCCAGACTGACGAGAAGAAGAGAGAAATATACCGACTCTAGTAGAGGTAGAATATGAGATGATACGTGAGGTACCGCCTTGTACCCCCAGGCGAATTCTGATTTTTATAATAAATAGCTAGTTTTTAGAGATATCGAGGAGAACGGAAAAGGACGGCTCCCAGGGAACGTAGTCCGTTGGACTTTGGTAAATATTTTTATTTCTGCTCTGTGTATTAACCATTGATGTGATTGATGTGATTTGTAAATATTTTGATACTGTATTATACCAATATTCTTTAGACAGTGGTCTTCGGTCATCTGACGAAGTAAAAATCGTAGAGATTTTTTGTTCTAACATTATATGAGTATTTGGTAATATAAAGCTTAGCCAGTCACCCTAGACGAACTAGGTAAACTGTAGGTATTGTCTTTATTTTTATAGGTACCAGTAAATTCTGTGTTACAAGGTTACTTAATGAGTAGTTAGGGTTAATTAAAAATTAACCCGTTAGGGAATAGAGCTGTAATCCTTTATTAATTAAGTTCCCCTGGAAGCGTTCCTAAAATTATCACACGTTACTGAACGAGTAGTAAGGGTTAATTAAAAATTAACCAGTTAAGAATGGTGTTGTAATTCCTTTATTAATTAACTTCTCCTGCGAAGCGTTTCTCAATTATCACACGTGTGGGTGTGGTGTAACGGTGAAGTGATTCGCATATTGTGTAACTAGACACCTAGAGATAACTAATTAAGTGATCAGTTCTGGGTTGTTATTATTGCTGTTATAATTAACTACTACGGCTGTACATTTGTCAGCGTAGATTAATACAGATTCCAAAGTGTATTGTGTTTTTGTTGTTTTTCTAGAGAAACTAACGTGCTATAATAATATATACTTTATATAAGATCGTATCTCTGATCATACCTAGACGAGCCATACTAGGGTTAACCGCCTGTTACAGAGAGATCTAATAGATATACAGTTAGGAGAGATATTTTGATAATCGTGTTTTATTCAGTTACGGGAATTATAGAATCCCCGTGACAGGAGTAGAAAATTGGGGGCTTGTCCGGGATCTGAAACGGGACATGCACATTTAAAAAAGTATTGTTTGTAAAGGGGGCTTTATAAATTATTTTTACAAATTTACCCATGACACCCGATCCCAGAAGTAGCACGTTGTTCACTAGAAAAAAACTAATAATAACGAGTGTCAATATCTAAACATGGATAAGAATTTGCTGGATAGGCCTACGCTCAGTGTAGTGGAGATTAAGCGAGCACGTAAGGCCGAGTTAGTTGAAATCGCGGGTGAGCGAGAAATTGATTTAACATCAGCTAAAACCTTAGGAGATATAAGGACAATTATTATCCAGGAAGTTTTTGGTGATAGTCCTGTTATGGAAGACAGTGAGATTGTTCCAGAGATAGAGATAAATGAGTTAAGTGTGGAACAACAATTAGCTTTTAAAAAGCTTGAGTACGAAAGAGAGGAACGTGCATTAGATAGAGAGAGGGATAGAGAAGATAGAGAGAGGGATAGAGAAGAGATAGGGATAGAGAATTCCAGTGGAATTAAAAGTGGAACATGAGTTAAAGTTGAATACTAAAGAAGTCAGACGAGAAGACGGAAATGGGTTTAACATGTCGGAGGCTTATAGATCAGTGCCTGTATTTGACGATCAGGAGGTAGACATTTTCTTCCAACTTTTTGAACGGGCCGCTAAGCAGCTAAATTGGCCGCAGTCTAAGTGGACATTGTTAGCCGTGTCTAAGTTTAAGGGGGAGGCTAGTGTAGCTTATAATTCAATGAGTGATGAGCGAGCAAGTCAGTACGACCTAGTTAAGGCTGCAGTGTTGAGGGCGTATGAATTACGACCTGAGGATTATCGTTTACGGTTTTTATAGCGAGTTGAGAAAAACGCAGGGTCAGTCTTATAGTGAGTTTGTGGCTAAGAAGGCAGGGATGTTTGATAAGGGGTTGTTTTCTCATCAGGTAGAGTCATATACCGAGTTACGGGAGTTGGTGATCTTACAGGACATTAAAAAATGGATTACTAGTTAGCTTACGTATTCACTTAGAGGATCGTGAAGTCAAAAAGATAGAGGAGGCAGGCCATAGTGGCAGATGATTACGTGTTAATACACAAAGCTCAGGCAAGTACCGGGTAAGCTCTTTACAAACAGGGTGATAAGAAGAAATTTCAGCCAGGTTTTTCCCGGGAAAGTAACTATCGGGGAGAGTCATCTAGTTGGTCAGCTAGTCAGGCAAGGAATGCACCTGGTGGGCAAAGTAAGGATTAGACCTGCATTATCAGCCAATGCACGAACTTTTCGTCCACATTGCAGTTACTGTAAAAAGGATAACCATCTTATCGGGGACTGTTTTAAAAGGAAACGCGATAATGCGCAAGTGGGTCGGTTTAGTGAGGTCAGCTCCGTTAGCGAGAGAGGTAATGGTTAGTCCCATGGCAGAGAAAGTAAACCCGTATGTGTCCACTGGTATGGTTTGTGATGTGAAACAAGACTTGTGTCCTAAGGCTATATCACTTTTTTTTTTTTTTTTCAATCTATAGAGATACCGGGTGTAGTCAGAGGTTTGATCACGCAAGAGAGTTTAGCTGGTATTGAAAATTCAGACATAGGACGTAGTTTGGCCGTAACCTCGGTTACTGGAGGAAATATGGTTGTCAGGATACATCAGGTTTCTTGTGTTCGAAGTTTGTGACGGGACAGTCATATGGGTGTTTTTGAAGGACTTGCCTTTTGACAAACATAGGAGGAGTTTGTTGGGTAATGATTTGACTAGTCAATGTTGTCAGCCGCAATGTCACCAGTTGTGTAATTGAAGGACAGCCCTTTACCCATAGAAGAGTGTGAGGTTGATGAGACTAGATATCCTGCGTGTGTAATGGACTAGGGCTATGGCCAGTAGGTTAGCACGAGGACCCAGAGGGATATTGTGATTTGTCTGATACGTGTGTGAGCCATGAAAATGGAGTGGATGAGGTTATCAGTAAAATGGTAGAAAGTCAACTGACAATTAAATGTGGTGGAACCTGTTGATCTCCCGCAGAGGGGAATTGAACCAGTTGTATTTGATAGAGGGGATTTACCTTGTAATAGACAAGAGTTAATTCTAGAGCAGGGGGCTGATCCAAGTTTTGTTGGCAGCTCGCACTACATGGTTAACTGAGGGGGAGATGAAGGATCAGATGTCAGGGTATTATATGGACATGGGAGTGTTAATGATAAGAGTGTGGAAAAGGTTGTGCCTGATAGTGAGGAATGTGTGACAAGATGTAGAATTGTGGTGCCCTCTAAGTACCGTCCGTCATTGTTATTGTTAGCAAATGAGGACCGTGTTTTGCTGGCCACTTAGGGCGGAATAAAAACTCATAGTAAAACTTGCCCTCAGAGTTTTATTGGAAGGGATGTTTGCAGATGTCAGTAAGCATTGTATGTCATGTCATGTGTGTCAGGTTGTGGGCAAACCAAATCAGCCATTCCTCCCTATCCCCTGCAGAAGGTTCCCATAGTTGGGGAAGCCTTTTCAAAAGTGTTGATAGATGTCGTGGGGCCATTACCGAAGACGCGTTCAGGCAAACCAATTCTTGTTAACAATTATGTGCTTAACTACGCGTTTTCCAGAGGCGATTACCTTAAGGAAGGTTACTGCGTCGGGCTGTAGGTAGTGCGCTGCTTTAAGTACTTTACGTACACAGGTTTACCAGGTGAAATATTCAAAGCGACCGGGGGTACGAACTTTATGAGCAAGTTAATCCAGCAAGTACTGTCTATGTTATATATACGACAGATTCGTTCTGCTGCATTCCACCCTGAGAGCCAGGGCGCCAATTAGAAACGTTTCCACCAGAGCATGAAAAAAGTATGCTCCGCTGCCATTGTTTCGACAATGGTACTGACTGGGACCAGTCAATCCTTTCGTGTTGTTCGCAGCACGGGATGCTAAGCAAGAATCCTTAGGATTCACCCCATTGGAGTTGGTCTATGGGCATTCAGCCCGAAGGCCCTCTCCAAATTGGTAAAAGATAGTTGGTTAGACAAGGATAATGCCCGAAAACCTGCTGATTAGTGTAGGGAGAGTTAGAGATAGGTTGTGGCAGGCGACCGAAATGGCTAGGAAGCATCTGAGCTATGCTCAGAGCAAAATAAAATCAGTGTTTGATAGGACAGGCTAAGAGTCGGGAATTTAAAACCAGGGGATAAAGTGCCTGCTGTCCTTCCCATTAAACGGGGTTCATTACAGAACCGGTATTTCGGTCCCTATGTTGTGCAACAAATGGGTAATGAGACAGGGTAATGTGACAAACACTCCTGATAGGGTTAGGAAAAGTAGGTATTGTCACATCAATTTGCTAAAAGGTATTTTGACAAACTGCCGATAGTTCCAGTGTTGCCTGTCCAAATTGAGAGTCAACTCAATTTCCTGTGATGACGTCAAGACTGTGAGATCAAGTTAACCAACAGCCAGATTCTTGCAGACTTGAGTTCTTATCATACAGCACCTTGACAGCCCCCAGCGAGCAAAGCTGACTACGTTGATACAAGACAATGTTTCCATTTGTCAGGACTTTCCAACGGTCACCAATACCTTAATCCAGGATGTGCGCTTGGAATCCAACGCTACACCGACTTCGACAGCATGCCTATCAGATAAATCCATGTAAAACGCTTGCGGCACTAAAAAAAGGAGATGATTACATGTTGGAATGGAACACGACATCTGGAACATCAAGCAGTCAGTGGGCCATCACCTGTTATTTTCTGAATCAAAAGGGAGATAACAGTTCC
>NW_024532499.1:0-5206 GCF_016097555.1 Gigantopelta aegis
CCAGACGCATGTAAGACGTTTAGCTGGGGAGGTTCTAGACTGTGGTAAGCGAAGTATAAAAAAAAAAAAATGAGGGTCGAAGTCTGCTCCGCCGGAAACTGTATTGCAAAAACTCACAGGAATTACTAGAGCAGGGGGAGGGAAGGGGTAAGGTTAGCCCCCAAACCCTCCCCTGTACACGCGCTGGCTAACGTTGCGAAACAACAGTAGTGATGGAGATAAGTCAAACAGCGAACGTTCGAAACGTTTCGCGAAATTTTATTTGATTGTGTTCCCGGACGTTGCAGACGTATATTTTCCGTGAAGCGCATAAAACCAGTCGAACGGATGTGTTTTTTCTGCTCGGTATGGCTGATCTTAACAACTTGGTTCATGCAATATGGTGATAAACAGCGCGAACTAAAGTTTTAGTTTGTATTGGTAATTTGGACGGATAATATGATAGGTCTTAGAGACGAAAGCCGCAAAATTGTTCCATTAGTAGCCAGGGATGTTTTACATGCTCCATCGCACAGACTGGGATAGAACATACCACGGATCTTTGATATACCATCAGTCGTGCTTACTCTGGATAGAACGAAAAACAGCCCAATGGGTCCATGGACGGGGATCGATCAACCAGACCCGGGGACCGCACTTCAGGACCCCAGTAACACAAGGCACTCGTAAACACTTACGTCTGACGTACACCACACATGATTTATGGTGTACGTCAGACGTAAATGGTTGCGAGTGCTTTGTGTTACCGGGCCCTGGCAAACTCTTTACCACTGGGCTACGTCCCATCCTGTGGATAAGCAGCGTCAGGTCAGAGTAATTTAACGTGCACGTTCAGAACAAGCTGTTGTAGCGCACGCCTGTCCTGGGCACAGGTGTCGGCCTAAACCGGCCCCTCCGTCCAGGACAGAAAAAGGGTGGGTGGGATAAGGAGGGGGGGGGTCACCTGCACGCGTGGCAAGGTGAGCACCGGCAGCTCAACCGGTGTCGGTAATAGGGCGATGGGGGTGTGTGGGGTTTAGTGCTGTGGAATTTTGAATCCCGAGGATGAAGCCAAAGAAAGAAATGGTGCGCATTTTTTTTAGAGAGGAAATAGGCGCCAATAAGCACCGCTATCAAACAAAGTACGTTAAATAAACGTGGCTTTTTTATGCTTAATCGTGGTCTTCATCTTTCCACAGCAGTTCGATAAACTGCAGGATTTCATCTAGCGCTATGATTCCTCCTTGCGATGTGTTTGTCGTCTCTACAACCCACATTACACAGTACGGTTGTATGCTGTGTGACTCTGTAATTTGTGTCTTGGAACGGAAGAGGTAGGGTGGGTGGGATGATCAGCTCGATATCAACCTAAGTAGGCCAGCGCCATCAGTTAATGCTAGAATCAGACTGTCAACTGTCACGACGAAGTTTACCAACTCAACAGTTTAACAACTAATGGGTTATACGATGAGAATCGAGTTGTACGAGCGCCCAGACTAGCAACTGGACAGTCGTAGAAGTCGTGACAGCAGAAAGTTGGCCAACTTTGTGCTCGTAGTTGGTAGTCTGATCCTATCATAATGGGTTATATGACGAGAATCGAGTTGTAAGAGCGCCCAGACTACCAACTGGACAGTCGTAGAAGTCGTGACAGCAGAAAGTTGGCCAACTCTCTGGATAACCTTACAGCATAGTAGGTGCGAGACGTAGCCCAGTCGTAAAGCGCTCGCTTGATGCGCGGTCGGTTTGGCATCGAACCCCGTCGGTGGGCTATTTCTCGTTCCAGACAGTGCATCACGACTGGTATATTAAAGGTTGTGGTATGTACTGTTCAATATGTTGGATGATGCATATAATGGGAAAATGTAGCCTCTCCAAAATTAAATATCAGCATGTTTGACATTCAATAGCTGATGATTAGTAATGTGCTCTAGTGGTATCGTTAAGCAATACACTACCTTTGTATCTACACTCAAGTCCAACTTGAACGGTCCTGATAAACAAACAAAAAAGCAAACAAACAAAGAACAAAAACAAGCAAGCAAACAAGAAAATTAGCAAACAAACAAACAAGCAAGTAAACAATTAATCAGTTTACCTTTAGGTCTGTTTGTATATGCATTCAATACTCGAAAAAAGCATTGTAACGGAACCAGCACATTAGTTAGCAGTCGGCATTAGACAGTACTAGATCCATGCACGTTTGATATTTATACACATTTAAAATAAATATGCTTATAAGTATCAAACAGCGATTCTGTTGGCACATTTCTCAAGTTAAACTATATTCAGACGAATGTACGTAGTATCACTTTGACATCGATGATACGACTATAATCGTGTTACAACCTACAAGTTAGACAGCAATCATAGATATATCAGTTTACATGACGGCAATAACAGATATATAAACATACTAAATGCTCACAGGGGATAACCGCATCCAAGATGGCGGAGGACGCACGTGATGAGTATTAATCAATGTGAATTTCCATTATTAAAGGGCATTTTTGAGATGTCCATATACAGAGACTTCATGAAATATATAAAATATGCATTTCTGAAGCATACGTTATAAAAAAAAAATATTGGAGAATTAAATATCGAGCATCAAAAATCGAGTGTGATGTTGGTAACTGAAAGTGTAAACATCATGAGGATGTGGGTATCTGTTACGGATGGATGAGGGTAACTGTATAACGCCGTTCAAGTCGCACATACTTCAAAATTGGGTGATTGATTACTTTAATTTGAATATAAGATGAAATGACTCGACGGTAATGTCATACTCTATTCTGTAATAATATATTATTATAGCTTTATGTCGTTATAGTCTTCTTGTATTCAACTTTCATGATTGAAATAGTCCGACATATTACTCAAACTCTGAAAGATGAAAGGACAATTACCACAATCGAAAATTTAATGCCAAATTATACCAAAATTAAAATTAAAATATACTTCCGATATGTACCGAATCACGCATGAATGTACGCCTTCCATTCAGTTATGTATTTGGTTGTTGAACATCGAAATGCCCCAGCAAGGGAGAATAAACAAAATAAAAACGAAGCAGCAGCCAAATATGTGAAACTGTCCAACGTCTGTAGGTATGAGTGCTTCAACTAAACTTAGATCTGCCATTTGATATACAGTCGAACCTGTATATAACGGTCACGCAAGAGCCCTGGCAAAAGTGGCCGTTAATTACAGGTGGCTGTCATATACAGGTAGAGGAATACACACATAACATAACTTACTATAAACCCCCCACTACTAAACTGAAATGCACAAAGTATCAACAGTCGTCAAACAAATACAAAATCAGACGGAGAAAGGAAGAGAAACATAATTTATACAACATAAACATGTTATTTAAAGCACCAATGTAATATGTTTTGTTGAAACACATTCTATTACACATTCATTTTTATGAAAAGGTCCACATTTGTTTTTGACTTCTTTCCACTGCATTCTGTTACCTATTATAAATGACAACACACGCAAAAGATTGCAGGTTAGAAATCATTATACATTAACAAAAGAGTCAGTTTGCTTATGTGTAATGGCTGAACAAACATGGTGGCAGATTGTCGAAACCACTTGTCTGACTAGCAGCACTCACACACCAGTGTTGACGAGTCGAATGTATATGTAAGTTCAATTCAAGTATTACTTCAACCAATAACAAGTCGCCTTGTAAATTAAATGACCCCCAACCATATCATAGAGATATAAGACGTAAATTACGATTAATGATGTACTGGAGCAGTATCTGTTATATTTCAACTTAAGTAAAACAATAATGTTATATTGTGACAGCGCAGGTCAATACATGCATTTATTACCCCAGCAATCACTCATAACAGGACAAATATTTTCCATATTTTCTCAGTGAGAAATATTCTGCATTGGTCTAACGAACAATACTATTGGACCATTTGACGCTTACAAACCAGGGCCCATATTTTCGAAGCTATCTTAGCCTACGAAATCGTAAAATCACCGTAAGCTATGACGTCACTATGGCGTGTGCTGTTGTGACGTCACAACCTACGACGGTTTTACGATTTCGTAGTGCTAAGATGGCTTCGAAAATATGGGTCCAGTGACCTAGTCGGTACTAAATATGACGTCATCACGAGTTGGCAAATACAAAATGACGACATGTAGTTTAAAGAGTTTGCGTTTACGGCTCTTTGTTTTGGGTTATTAAATTTATAACAAAATATCATTTTAATGCAATTCCTTACAGATTTTGTAGAAGAATAAAGATAAAAAAAAAAAAAAATTATCTATCAACATGATTAAATTACAAAGTTATAGCAATTCTCAGAATAGTGCATAAAGTGGTTTACATATTTTTTTTTTTTATACAGGTTGGCCTTCGTGCATGTGTCCGAAAATAAAGGCTTTTAGAGAAAAAAAATAGCTGAGGTAATAAATAGAATAACAAACTCGGTAACCAGTTATTATCAAATGTATATACTCGTGAAAAGCTCGTGACCAATTAAATTAAATTTTCCACTCTGGACAAAATTAATAATGGTCTGGTAACTCGTTTATTATCTTCTCTTATATCGTTTGCAGTTCAAAACCGTTTTTTTTTTTATTGTTTTTTTTTTTTTTTTTTTTTTTTTTTTTTTTTTTTTTTTTTTTTTTTTTTTTTTTTTTTTTTTTTTTTTTTTTTTTTTTTTTTTTTTTTTGTGTTTTTTTTTTTTTTTTTTTTTTTTTTTTTTTTTTTTTTTTTTTTTTTTTCAACTGTCCATTTTGGACCAAAAATAGTGGTCATTCTAATTTTGTGGACGTTATAGCAGGTTTCAACCATTAATTTTGGTCCAAAAATAGTGGCCGTTAGTCCGCATATGGTCAGGTGGCCGTTATGTGACCGTTAACCCAGTCGTGACTGTAGTTTATCCGCTGTGGACTTGCGGAGTGCGTGTTTGGCCGTGACCGCGGCCTAGGACCAGAAGACATTCGAGGCTAACGTCCAGTCAGTACAAATGCATGACAACTACCACACATCAATGCCTCCGTATCCAAACAAATTGCATAGGCTATAGTTCAAGAGCATAGGGGTGAACTCATTTTTGTCTGAGAAATTTGATAGAAGTAAGTTGCCTTCGTGCCCCTCTCTTGAAGGAAACGTTTTGCTTGGTGTTCGTCCAACTTGCCTTAGTGGGCCCTAATGTTTGTATTAAACCAGGCAACCTTGCCCCCCCCCATC
>NW_024532500.1:0-5008 GCF_016097555.1 Gigantopelta aegis
TATTAATAATACTGTAACTATTGTATGACCATATTCTTAAGTTACAGCTGGGAAATGGTATAATACGGTAATTTGTGCCACACCTAGACCACTAGCAATTGTTTTCTAAATGGTATTCAATTTTATCTTGATATTATTAACTATATTGTTATTCTGAAGTTTATAACATGGAATACGGAAGCCCCAAAGCGCAATATCCCTTTGTAATTTTCATATTCTGCTTTGAAACTTTTCCAGAAATATTCCAATTCCAATTCTATTTTCCCATCCCTTGATGGAATATTTAACAACTAAATCCTATGGCCCCACCATAACCAGAAACATGTCCACATCACCTCCATTCTAAAAGACAGATCGTGGTACTCACGCTCCCATGCTTCACTTCATTGAGCGATGGAAAAGTAAATTTGGAACTGTCAATGTCTGCCTTCGGCAATCCGTATGGAAACATGACTGTGATTTCATGCAGCACTAGAGACCACTACAAATATAGTCATTTACTTATTGGTTTAAGCCAATAACCTTTGTATAGTACCTACATCTTTGAATAATGTGACTAAAGTTGAGAAAGCATTATATGTGAAACGTATAGACACATTATGTCAATGATTATTAAGGGAAAGCTATCATATAATTATTATGAATTATTCATACCTCTTAACGTTATTCTATTTTTCCAGGAAAGAAGTATGGGTAAATACTAGAGGAATTATGACAGCAGATATAATACTTGTAAGGATGTCACCATTTAATTTGTAATCTGAATGGCTTTTGTAATCATTAACAATATGGTAATATTCTTGGAATTGTTGCTATAAGCTATGTCGAGCACAAACCATTATGTTTCCTGGAAACAGTCATTTGTTACGTTCTTAGACTAAAAGTTTTAATCATTAAGAATTTTTTGTTCATCCCAAATGTAAGCATGCCTTTACTACAATAATAAGACATGGTTGGCTGTTGTTGTTATGAAGATCTGTTGAGAAGACAATATTACTTGTGATTACATGTGGTATGAGGCACGCCCCTGTAATAGTTTTGGTGTCATTTAATGACAATATCATATGTCCTCTTCACTATAGTTTATATGAACAGTTGAAAATAACTAACTACATCGTTTGATTAACTGTTTAAACTTTAGCAACACATAATAACAAGTGCTCAAATCATTTCATAGCTCAACTCAATTTTAAAAAATGACTGGAATGACGTAGTGTATTTCCTAGGGGTTTTACAAATGTAATCTTGTTGTATGTACGTATTTGTTTGTAAGTATCCTTGGAGTAGATGAAATTGAAACTATGGAGTTTTGTTTTTTTTAATGTGCTTTTCATATATTCCCTTCAATCATTTGATATTTTCCACATATGCATTTATTCATTAAAAGAATGGTTTAGAGAAAAGAGTAGTATCATGGCAATTAGCTTAAGATGCCATTAAACAACCACTCACTTTATTTCATATCAACAACACAATAAACAAAACTATTTGGTTGTATGGTCTCAGAGATGTGTTGCTAAAAATGTTGAATGTAGTAGTTTATACTGTTCCTTATGATCTTGAATGTTTCTCCAATATGGGGAACTGAGACTAGATATGTAAAATGTTTTAAATCTTAGTTGATTAACTTGATATTTCAGGTCCCATAGTTAAAGTACTTTTTTTGTGTCCTTGTATGGGAAACATTTTTGATAGTCAATAAAAACAAACTATGACCGCGTTTGAATTCCAAGAAAAGATGGCAATGACATATAGGCTACAGTAGTTCTAGGAGTTAGTCCTTGTCACGTTCAAGGTCAAGGTCATGAATAACTGCTTCCAAGAATTTGACAGTAAGCGAGTAAGCAGTGTCAGAATGTACTAAAATATTCATGCTTTGCATTGATTCAACTTTATATAAATCATTGGTTCTGGAAATAAAAAATTTAAGTGTTCTACGTAGTAATATTTTTTCATAGTTCTTGAAATTGTGTATTTTAAAATATATATATTGTAGTCCATAAGGCATGTCCTCTGCACAATGCAACACAATCTTTACGTGCATGCTACCATGATCAAGAAACCAAATAAACCGGTATCATGTTGTTTAAGTTACATTTTCACACTGCGTGTGGCGTGAGTATTACTGGACTTTTTTCTCAATATCACCTTATATTAATGATTATGACATCAACTAGGTACCCTTATATTCACAATACATAATCTGCATTAAGATTAAAGCTATAATTATTGTTAGCTGCATGAGAGCCACATAATTATTATATATATTCGGACATGACATAATTATGTTTTTATATTGGTGTGGTCTAGGTCATTTTGTATATATGCATGGGAGCTATTTGGCTAATTCATCTTTTCTAAATGTAACCAGATTATATAGCACGTAATAAACTGATGAGTGGTTGTCTCTTTTTAGTCAAATGATTTTATGGTCTAACATATCATGTATCTCTATAGTAGGTTTTTTTTTTTCTTTTCTCAGATAATAATACACTAACCTGTTCTACTTTTTATATCAGATTTTAGTGAATTTATTTTTATAGGTCGTAGTAATAAAAGCTTCTAAGACTTTATCTTATATGAAACGTTTTTATGAAATCTAACTTTATTTATCGTTATAATAATAATATGTTTTTGCCATCATTTTTACTGGAGAATTATTTATATATAAAGTCACCTTTACTTTATATTTGATGCTTGTTTGTCACTGACAATAACCATAATAACTTTTTTTTAGTTCAAAAACTTCTCGGGTAACAATTGACTATATTCTTTGATGAACATATCAACGTTTTCATATAGCCATTACCTTAGAACTTAGGTGACGAGTGATTATTTTTTGGCAAGCATTTTGTGTAGATACATGTACAAGAAACCATCTCTTCCTTCTTTACTACTTGCTATTTACAATAATTTCTTTGAAAACATGCTGACATTCAAATATATCCATGTTGATATATTGTCATATGATTTGTAGCGGGTATTTTAATTTGTTACACATTCAATTAAACACAGTCATAATATATAATTTTTATTCTTGTTTTCCTTCGATATAACTTAAAAAAAAAAACTATTCAATGAACTACAAAATAATTTTTACACGAAATTAATAATAGTATTATGTAAAACTAGTGTTTCTGTGTAGGTACGTAATGTAGTTTCATAGTCAAATTATCTTCCTTCTTGTCTAAATCGTTCTATTTTTTTTTTTCTTTGTGGCTGATCTCTTTTTCCTTCGATATTGTTTGTTATAACATCATTTTACTCCCACTTTTTTCTTTATGTGTTTACTTCATTGTTGTGTGTTATATATATTGTTCATTAAAAAGTATTTCTTGGTTGTCGCCATTTTATCCTTATCTTGGATTACGCTAACTGTCCCAATCTCTGATGACTGACTGGTTGTTCTTCTGAACTCTTCTGCTTCATTAGGGGTCCTCTGTTTTTTTCGATTTTGTCATCTGATGTAACACTTTTAAACCTCTGTAATTTTCCTGTGTATGTTCATGTGTTTGCTTTTAAATTTATTTCTTGGTTTTCACACATTTTTTCTTATCCTCATCTGAGATTACACTAACTGTCCCATTTTCTGATGATTGAGTTGGTTCTCCTGATTCACCATTTTCATTTGTTGTCTCTGTTTCTGTTTGGGTCGTCTGGTGTAATGCAATTTACTTTTCGTTATTTCCTTTGTTCACCTTCATTGTTTGATTTATTTGTATCACTTTGCTTAGTGTCATCTGGGATCATGGTAACTGTATCTTTTTCTAATGATAGATTGAACTCCTCTTTCTTGCTTTTTTATTTCAGTGTCTACTTTCTTTTTCTCTGATTCATCTTCCTTTTTTTTTACTTTCCTCAGCATGAAAAGTTTTTGTCATGCCTGCAGCAATCTTCTTCAATGTTTCATTTTTTTCACGACCTTCACTTTCTTCATCTTTATTTCCTGTTTCATCAGGTTTAGGTTCTTCCTTAACCTCCTCTTTGTTTTCAGGTATAGCAAAAATTTAATGGAATCTCTGCAGAACACTCCTGATTTCCACTTGTCCTTGAGCTGCTACAGCACCATGTCCTACCATAAAAGAGACTGGACGCAAGTACACCTAGTTCAATATGGACCCATCATTGATTTGCCAGTTACATTCTTTATTTCATGAAGTTTTTCACTGAACTTTTGTGGTTCACTACACGTCATTGGAGGGACTTGTGTGACCATACCCAGGCATTTCTGATGCTTTCTGTATGGCCCTCATTTGGAAACTTGATCTTTTGGTCATTGACTTTCTTTTTCAAATGAGTCTGTTGTCTAAATTGAACATGAAAAAATATTGAAATTAAATATAAATTAAATCTATTTTAAGCTGTTTTAATAAGTAATAGTAACTTACCATTTGAATGATGTCTTGAAACATATCCTCATTATCGATATTGCATGATAGAGAAGTAGAGAGAAAGCTGTACTGATGTCCTAAGCCTTTCTTGAACTGATAATCTCTTTCTCATCTTTCAGAATCGTGTTACATGGATCTTTCAGTAACTCTCGCAACTGATTAAGACATTATCTCAATGATTTTGTTACAGCTCAAGTTAAAACGGTCTAATTGTATAAGATTGATTCTTTTAAGTATTAATGCAAATAATTTACCTAAATAAAGGTGTAAGGGACTGTGTGGACACTATTAGTGGTCAGCAATATCTTTATTTTCTCTTGGTAAGTGTCGATTCCAATGCTTAAAAATTGTAACATAGTCCCTTCTAATATCTTCATGAGTCATACTGCCAGGAGTTTACTCACCATAACATTTTCCGTGCTTGATAGGAAGTGCAGTAGGCTTAATAAAAAATTGATGAAAGATGAGCTAAGTAGTTATATTAAGAAGAGCATACTACTTCTTTATTAGCATTTTTTACCGTAAAACTGTTCTTTACTGTTTCCATTGTTCTCCGTCCCTATTCATTGTAATATACAAATTTTTCTTTTAGAACAAAATATTATTTTATTTAAATT
>NW_024532501.1:0-5275 GCF_016097555.1 Gigantopelta aegis
TTTTGTTTCTTAATAATCACTTAGTCAGCTCTCATGAAAAGCATTTTGAGTTTATACTAGATTCAGAACCAATTTTTTCAGATTTGATTATCTGCCTTGGATTAAGTTGATAATTTATTTTATTGTTAAAGCTGTATTACCTAATGTTACTAGCTAAATAAAATGCTGGATTACAGATTGTAGGAATACATCTAATGTACATATTGTATTCATCCGGATTAGAAAATAATGCAAGAAAATAGATGTTCGGGTAATTTTGTCATTTAAAAATAGTTTTTTTTCAGTAATTAATCAAAAATAAATGTGTTAAAGCTGCATGATTATTCCAGATATCACAACTATTAAAACCTCCAACTACAGTAGGCTATAAATAAAATATAGTCAGGAATATTGGTGGCTGCCAATGGTTTTGATGGTTCATTATGAAAATCAGCATGGCCGATGGATTTGAAATTCCCACACCTGGTAACTTGAAGACACCCACACCCAGCATACAGGATTTCCTCCCAACACTAATGTTCAGGACATTAAGTCATTACTTCATACAGGTACAGTCATGTTTGTGTTTCCTTCCTCAGACAGTGTATTTTTTTAATACTGATATTTCTTTGATGTGCCTGTTAAGGTCTTCATAATCTAGGGGTCAATCAAGTGCATGTGTTTTAATGGCATTCTTTAAAGGGGTAGAGGTACTCTGACTATCTTTGTTGTCTCTACATATATACCTGAGTACACACACCCAACTGAAAGTAAATATCTTCAGGAGTTTTATTTTAAAACATTTTGTTGTTTAATATGACATATTGCATTTGTACAAAACTATATGCAATATATATGCTTTTTGAGGTGTACATTATATTAGGTTGCACTGTAGAAACAACAGTTTCAGTGAGGTTGTCAGTTTATGTCAGAATACACCAGATCCTGGTTGTCATAAAGACACATAGCTGGACACTTTTTGAAAAATGTATGTTATCAGTATAGCACATATTCAGTGCATAATAAAAAATATTATGATTTTGTCATTTTATTTAATTAAACTATACTGGTTGATTAATTAGCCATCACTCGATCATGCAAGTTCACAATGACCTTGACCTTGACAATAATCTCTGTACATGGCTCTGAATGGAGTTTGAATCAAAGTTAGCACTGAAGAAAAGTTGGTTTTGGCCTATAATTCATACTGTAAAGATTTCAATAATTTCTTTTTACATGGTATTTGACTTGCCATATACAACTGCTCTTAAATATGGTATTATATATAGGCAACCTGAACTAAGATTTTAATAGCAATTTATTTTTATATTAAAAATAGCATGTGCCAATAGTGGGTTAATGTCTTTTAGTTTCCATTAACATTGTTAATTTTTTATGTATGAAATTCTGAAAACTCAAATTTGTAAAGAAGTTGATTTTTATTGTCATTTTGACATATTTATAGGGTGCTAAGTTATATTTTAGACAAATTTGTAGTTTTATGCAAAATTTAAAGTAAATTTGAAGAAAAACTTTACCAAAAACATAATTAAATTTGTTGTCACTATTGTGCCTTCTGTTCTTATTTGTACATAACAATAAGGTTGTTAAACATATACTTAGATCTCCAGATCATTTTTGTTTCTTAATAATCACTTAGTCAGCTCTCATGAAAAGCATTTTGAGTTTATACTAGATTCAGAACCAATTTTTTCAGATTTGATTATCTGCCTTGGATTAAGTTGATAATTTATTTTATTGTTAAAGCTGTATTACCTAATGTTACTAGCTAAATAAAATGCTGGATTACAGATTGTAGGAATACATCTAATGTACATATTGTATTCATCCGGATTAGAAAATAATGCAAGAAAATAGATGTTCGGGTAATTTTGTCATTTAAAAATAGTTTTTTTTCAGTAATTAATCAAAAATAAATGTGTTAAAGCTGCATGATTATTCCAGATATCACAACTATTAAAACCTCCAACTACAGTAGGCTATAAATAAAATATAGTCAGGAATATTGGTGGCTGCCAATGGTTTTGATGGTTCATTATGAAAATCAGCATGGCCGATGGATTTGAAATTCCCACACCTGGTAACTTGAAGACACCCACACCCAGCATACAGGATTTCCTCCCAACACTAATGTTCAGGACATTAAGTCATTACTTCATACAGGTACAGTCATGTTTGTGTTTCCTTCCTCAGACAGTGTATTTTTTTAATACTGATATTTCTTTGATGTGCCTGTTAAGGTCTTCATAATCTAGGGGTCAATCAAGTGCATGTGTTTTAATGGCATTCTTTAAAGGGGTAGAGGTACTCTGACTATCTTTGTTGTCTCTACATATATACCTGAGTACACACACCCAACTGAAAGTAAATATCTTCAGGAGTTTTATTTTAAAACATTTTGTTGTTTAATATGACATATTGCATTTGTACAAAACTATATGCAATATATATGCTTTTTGAGGTGTACATTATATTAGGTTGCACTGTAGAAACAACAGTTTCAGTGAGGTTGTCAGTTTATGTCAGAATACACCAGATCCTGGTTGTCATAAAGACACATAGCTGGACACTTTTTGAAAAATGTATGTTATCAGTATAGCACATATTCAGTGCATAATAAAAAATATTATGATTTTGTCATTTTATTTAATTAAACTATACTGGTTGATTAATTAGCCATCACTCGATCATGCAAGTTCACAATGACCTTGACCTTGACAATAATCTCTGTACATGGCTCTGAATGGAGTTTGAATCAAAGTTAGCACTGAAGAAAAGTTGGTTTTGGCCTATAATTCATACTGTAAAGATTTCAATAATTTCTTTTTACATGGTATTTGACTTGCCATATACAACTGCTCTTAAATATGGTATTATATATAGGCAACCTGAACTAAGATTTTAATAGCAATTTATTTTTATATTAAAAATAGCATGTGCCAATAGTGGGTTAATGTCTTTTAGTTTCCATTAACATTGTTAATTTTTTATGTATGAAATTCTGAAAACTCAAATTTGTAAAGAAGTTGATTTTTATTGTCATTTTGACATATTTATAGGGTGCTAAGTTATATTTTAGACAAATTTGTAGTTTTATGCAAAATTTAAAGTAAATTTGAAGAAAAACTTTACCAAAAACATAATTAAATTTGTTGTCACTATTGTGCCTTCTGTTCTTATTTGTACATAACAATAAGGTTGTTAAACATATACTTAGATCTCCAGATCATTTTTGTTTCTTAATAATCACTTAGTCAGCTCTCATGAAAAGCATTTTGAGTTTATACTAGATTCAGAACCAATTTTTTCAGATTTGATTATCTGCCTTGGATTAAGTTGATAATTTATTTTATTGTTAAAGCTGTATTACCTAATGTTACTAGCTAAATAAAATGCTGGATTACAGATTGTAGGAATACATCTAATGTACATATTGTATTCATCCGGATTAGAAAATAATGCAAGAAAATAGATGTTCGGGTAAATTTGTCATTTAAAAATAGTTTTTTTTCAGTAATTAATCAAAAATAAATGTGTTAAAGCTGCATGATTATTCCAGATATCACAACTATTAAAACCTCCAACTACAGTAGGCTATAAATAAAATATAGTCAGGAATATTGGTGGCTGCCAATGGTTTTGATGGTTCATTATGAAAATCAGCATGGCCGATGGATTTGAAATTCCCACACCTGGTAACTTGAAGACACCCACACCCAGCATACAGGATTTCCTCCCAACACTAATGTTCAGGACATTAAGTCATTACTTCATACAGGTACAGTCATGTTTGTGTTTCCTTCCTCAGACAGTGTATTTTTTTAATACTGATATTTCTTTGATGTGCCTGTTAAGGTCTTCATAATCTAGGGGTCAATCAAGTGCATGTGTTTTAATGGCATTCTTTAAAGGGGTAGAGGTACTCTGACTATCTTTGTTGTCTCTACATATATACCTGAGTACACACACCCAACTGAAAGTAAATATCTTCAGGAGTTTTATTTTAAAACATTTTGTTGTTTAATATGACATATTGCATTTGTACAAAACTATATGCAATATATATGCTTTTTGAGGTGTACATTATATTAGGTTGCACTGTAGAAACAACAGTTTCAGTGAGGTTGTCAGTTTATGTCAGAATACACCAGATCCTGGTTGTCATAAAGACACATAGCTGGACACTTTTTGAAAAATGTATGTTATCAGTATAGCACATATTCAGTGCATAATAAAAAATATTATGATTTTGTCATTTTATTTAATTAAACTATACTGGTTGATTAATTAGCCATCACTCGATCATGCAAGTTCACAATGACCTTGACCTTGACAATAATCTCTGTACATGGCTCTGAATGGAGTTTGAATCAAAGTTAGCACTGAAGAAAAGTTGGTTTTGGCCTATAATTCATACTGTAAAGATTTCAATAATTTCTTTTTACATGGTATTTGACTTGCCATATACAACTGCTCTTAAATATGGTATTATATATAGGCAACCTGAACTAAGATTTTAATAGCAATTTATTTTTATATTAAAAATAGCATGTGCCAATAGTGGGTTAATGTCTTTTAGTTTCCATTAACATTGTTAATTTTTTATGTATGAAATTCTGAAAACTCAAATTTGTAAAGAAGTTGATTTTTATTGTCATTTTGACATATTTATAGGGTGCTAAGTTATATTTTAGACAAATTTGTAGTTTTATGCAAAATTTAAAGTAAATTTGAAGAAAAACTTTACCAAAAACATAATTAAATTTGTTGTCACTATTGTGCCTTCTGTTCTTATTTGTACATAACAATAAGGTTGTTAAACATATACTTAGATCTCCAGATCATTTTTGTTTCTTAATAATCACTTAGTCAGCTCTCATGAAAAGCATTTTGAGTTTATACTAGATTCAGAACCAATTTTTTCAGATTTGATTATCTGCCTTGGATTAAGTTGATAATTTATTTTATTGTTAAAGCTGTATTACCTAATGTTACTAGCTAAATAAAATGCTGGATTACAGATTGTAGGAATACATCTAATGTACATATTGTATTCATCCGGATTAGAAAATAATGCAAGAAAATAGATGTTCGGGTAATTTTGTCATTTAAAAATAGTTTTTTTTCAGTAATTAATCAAAAATAAATGTGTTAAAGCTGCATGATTATTCCAGATATCACAACTATTAAAACCTCCAACTACAGTAGGCTATAAATAAAATATAGTCAGGAATATTGGTGGCTGCCAATGGTTTTGATGGTTCATTATGAAAAT
>NW_024532502.1:0-5123 GCF_016097555.1 Gigantopelta aegis
TTTGATGTATACCACCGTGTCAAGTATCCTTGGTGCTTGAACATGTATGGGCTGGTACCTGTAAAAAAAAGTACTAAAATTTTGTGCGAACTAGGGTTTGGTGCAGAAACATCTGGTTATTTCCCCCCCCCCCCCCCCCGAAAATGAGCCATGAAAGGTACCATTTTTCTGCAGTTTAATACTTTGAGGTAGGGGTTGTAGTACTGAATATTTTATGGGTCACAGTTTGGTTGTATATTGCATATAGTGTTTTTAAAACACAAACGTTAACATGGGTCGCCTATGGGATTTGAATTGGTATACGTCCAACCTATAGCACATATTCAGTGCATAATAAAAAAGATTATGATGATTTGCTGATTAATTAAATTTAAAACTACACTATTTGAGTTATTAGCCCTGTCACTCGGCCATGCAAGTTCACAATGACCTTGACCTTGACAATAATTACTGTAACATAGCTCTGAATGGAGTTTGAACAAAAACTAGCACTGAGGAAAGTTGTGTTTGGCCTATACTTCATACTATACAGATTTGAATGTGTCTTATTTACATGGTGTTTGACTTGCCATATACAACTGCTCTTAAATATGTTAATATATCTAGGCAGTCTGAACTTAGATTTTAATAGCAATTTATTTTTTATTTAAAAATAACAGGTGCCAATATTGGGCATACTGTCTTTCAAGTCTATATAACATAGTTAATGTTTTCATGTGTGTACTTCTGATAGCTTACTTTTTAAAAGACCTTGAGTTTTATTGTCCTTTTGGCATATTTATAGGGTGCTACAGTCAATTTTTAGACAAATTTGTAGTTTTAGGGGAAAATTTTTTTTACTTTGAAGAATTTTTTTTACCACAAGCCATAATAAAAAATTTTGGTTCACTTATTGTGCCTTTCTGTTCTCCATTTATACATAACAAAAGCTTGTTAAACATATCCTTTAGGTCTCCCGATCACAAATCTTTTTTTAAAATAATCACTTAGTAAATATGCTCCCATGAAGTGATAATTTTAAGTGTATACTAGATTTGGAACCAATTTTTCCAGATTTGATTATCTACCTTTGGTGAATTTGATGATTTTATTTATTTGTTAATGCTGTATTATCCATGTTAATAGCTAAATGATATGCTGGATGACAGATGTAGGAATCCATTCCCCATCATACATCCATATCATGTATTGATCTGGATTAGAAAATAATGCAATAAAATAGATGTTCGGGTAATTATGTCACGTAAAAACATTTTTTTTAGTAATGAATCAAAAATAAATATGCGAAAGCTGCATGATAATTCCAGATATCCACAACATACTTTAAAACCTCCAACTACAGTAGGAGTATACATTAAAATATAGTCAGGAATATTGGGTGGCTGCCATGGTTTTGATGGTCCAATTTGAAAATCGCATAGCTGAGGGATTTGAATTCTCCCGCACAATGGTAACTTGAAGATGCCCACACTCAGCCATACAGGATTTTCTTCCAACAGTGAGGTGCCGGACATTAAGTCATTACTTCATACAGATTGCAGTCATGTTGGTTTTTCCTTCCTCAGACCATTGTATTTTTTTTAATACTGATATTTTCTTTGATGTGCCCTATTGAGGTCTTCATAATCTAGGGGTCAGTCAAGTACAGTACTGGTTTCATTCAATGGCCTAAGTTTAAGGAGTTTGCACCGGTACTCTGCAAGAGCCCCTGCTGTCCTCTACATATATAGCTGACCGCAACACCACACATCTGACAATAATACTTCAGGAGTATTATTTTTTTTTTTTATATTTTTTTCAATATGAAAATATGGCATGTTGTACAAAAACTGTACAAAATGCATGTGTTTTTGTGAGGTGGGCCATAAATTAGGTTGCAACTGTAGGAAAAACCGTTCTCAGGTGAGGTTGGCAGTTTTGATGTCAGAAGACCAGCCAGATCTGGGTGTCTAAAAAAAAATGATTCCTCACCTTTTGAAACATGTATGTTCTCATTATAAGGTTGCACTATACCAAATTAATTTCCTGCTGGGTCGAACTTCGAGGTGTACCGAAACTTTTGATAGAGAAGTTAACACCACAAGTCCGGATTTTTGGCTGATTAGTCTGTTTGGAAATGTGAGTTGTGTTGGTTGTACAAAACAATTAGTTTTCATCTGGGCTAAAAAAGTATGCAATTTTATTTGATGTAGTAACCACCGTGTCAAGTAGCCCTTGTGCGTGGAACCTGTATGGGGTACCCCTGTAAAAAAAAGTCACTAAAAATTTTTGTGCGAAACTAGAGGGTGTTGCAGCCAAACATCGGGTTATATCGAAACTGAAGCATGAAAGGTACCATTGTTCTGCAGTTAATACTTTGGGTTAGGGGAGTGTAGCTACTGAATATTTATGGGTTCACAGTTTGGTTTGATATATTGCATATAGTGTTTTTCAAACACAAACGTTAACATGGTCGCCTATGGGATTTGAATTGGTATAGTCAAACCTATAGCACATAGTCAGTGCCTAAAAAAAACGATTATGATTTTTTGTGATGTAAGTCAGCATTAAACTACACTTTTTGATTAATTAGCCGGCACTCGGCCATGCCGTTGTCACAATAGAACCTCTGACCTTGACAATAATTAACGGTACCTAGTCGGAATGGAGTTGAAACATAACATTAGCGCTGACGGAAAATTTGTTATTTGGCCTAATAATTCAGACGAATACAGATTTGCAGATGTTCTTAATGTAAATGGTTGTTAAAAGGGAATTGACTTGCCGATATACAACTGCTCTTAGATATTTTACTATATCTAGGCAGTCTGAACTTAGCTTTTCATAGCATCTTATTTTTTGCTTAAAAAGAATGATGGCCAATTATGGAGATACTGTCTGTACCTTATGTACAACATAGGTACATGTTTCATGTGTGTATTTCTGATCGCTTAACTTTTTAAAGACCTTGATTTTTATTGTCCCTTTTGGCATATTTATAGGGTGCTAAGTCAATATTTTTGACAAATTTGGCGTTTAGAGGGGAAAACATTTTGTTTAGGCTTTTGAAGAATTTTTTTTAACAAAGCCATAAATAAATTTTGTCACTATTGTGCCCTTTGTTCTCATTATACATAAGACAATAGATCTATGTTTAAACATATCTTTTCGGTCTCCAGCTCAAATATTTTTTTTTAAATAACCACTTAGTTTGCTCCCCTGACGTGTAGTTTAAGGTGGTATACTAGATTTGGAACCAATTTTATCCAGATGGGATTATCTACATTGGTGTTAATTTGGATGATTTAATTTTCTTGTTTATGCTTGTATTATCCAATGTTAATATCTAATGATCTGCGGCGATTTTACGATTGTAGGAATAACATCCAATATACAGATTGTATTGAATCTTGGATTAGAAATAATGCAAGAAACTAGAGGTTCGGGGTAAGTTAGGTCACTTAAAAACAGGTTTGTTAGGTAAGGCATCAAAAATAAATATGAGCAAAGAATGCATGATAATTCCAGATATCACCAGAGATTAAACCCCCAACTACAAAGTAGGGATATACATAAAATATAGTCAGTAATATTGGTGACTGCCAATGGTTTGATGATGGTCCAAATTTGACAATATGCATAGATGATGGATTTGAAGATTCCCGAACATGGTAACTTGAAGAGGCCCACACTCAGCATACAGGATTTTCTTCCAACAGTGATGTTCAGGACATTAAGTCATTACTTCATACATGATGAAGTCATGTTGGTTGTCCTTCCTCCGAACATGTGTCTATTTTTAATACTGAAGATTTCTAGATGTGGCTATTTGAGGTCTTCTAAATCTAGGGGTCGTCAAGTACATGTTTTCAAATGGAATAAGTTGTAGGAGTTGAGGTACTCTGAATAGCCATGCTGTCTCTAACTATATAGCTGCGGCACACACACACCATCTGAGCAATAAATATCTTCAGTGAATATATTTTTACAAAAATTATTTTTTCAAATTTACTATTGCCTTTGTACAAAACTGTACAAAATACTGTGGTTTTGTGATGTGTACATTAATAGGTTGCACTGTAGAACAACAGTTTCGTGATGTTGTCAGTTTATGTCAGAAGACACCAGATCCGGTTTTCATAAAAACAATTAATTCACCCCCTTTTGACACATGTATGTTATCAGTATAGGTCACTATACCAATTAATTTCCGGCTGGGTCGAAGTTCGAGTGTACCGAACTTTTGATAGAGAAGTTAACCACCACAAGTCCTGTGATTGGTTATAATGTGAGGTGGTTGTTGTAAAAAAATTAGTTTCATCTGGGCTAAAATGTATGCAATTTTATTTTGATGTAGTACCACCGTGTCAAGTAGCCTTGTGCTTGGAACATTATGGGTACCTGTAAAAAAAGTACTAAAATTTTGTGCGAAACTAGGGTGTTGCAGAAACATCTGGTTATACCGAAAATGAGCCTGAAGGTACCTTTTCTGCGTTAATACTTTGAGGTAGGGTTGTAGTACTGATATTTATGGGTCACAGTTTTGGTTGATATTTGCATATAGTGTTTTTAAACACAAACGTTAACATGGTCGCCTATGGGATTTGAATTGGTTAGTCCAACCTATAGCACATATTCATGCATAATAAAAAGATTATGATTTTTGTGATTTAATTAAATTAAACTACACTATTTGATTAATTAGCCGTCACTCGGCCATGCAAGTTCCCATGACCTTGACTTGACAATAATTACTGTACATAGCTCTGAATGGAGTTTTGAACAAAATTAGCACTGGGAAAGTTGGTTTTTGGCCTATAATTCATACTATACAGATTTGAATGTTCTTATTTACATGGTGTTTGACTTGCCATATACAACTGCTCTTAATATGTTAATATATCTAGGCAGTCTGAACTTAGATTTTAATAGCAATTTATTTTTAATTAAAAATAACATGTGCCAATATTGGGATAATGTCTTAACTTCTATAAACATAGTTATGTTTCATGTGTGTACTTCTGATAGCTTAACTTTTAAAGACCTTGATTTTTATTGTCCTTTTGGCATTTTATAGGGCTAAGTCTTTTTAGACAAATTTGTAGTTTTAGGGGAAACATTTTTTTTACTTTGAAGAATTTTTT
>NW_024532503.1:0-5282 GCF_016097555.1 Gigantopelta aegis
CTAAGGATTTTAAAAAGACTAAATTCTTGATAGAAAAAGGGTTATTATCAAAGTTTTAGGAGTCCTACCGCAAAAGTCCACCAAATTTGTAATGTAGAGTGATGTTGTGTCCCCCCAGTGGGGAAAATTTCCATCCCTGGTATGAGAATAACTATAAAGAAACATTTGGTCTCAACGAGTCATAATATCTAAATAGAGTCTTACAATGTTTTTTGGCCAGACCAAGATATCGATTGTACGGTTCGGGATTTGCTAAATTTTCAGGACATTTTTACAATTTTTAGGAATCTTCCAATTTGTTATACCATATTGGTCATCAATGTAAACGAGCCAACTCTTCATGTGGACAAATTACCTGGGGGCCCTTCATGAAGTGTTTTTATAACCCTTGTCGACCTGTTCAGGTCTAAGACTCTGAACATCTGGAGTTGATCCAGTAAAGACGATAGTTCATTGTATAATGAAAAAAGGTGGTATTCGAGCTAACCTATTGCCAACAACAATTGAATATGATGATAACTATGTGAAAGTAAGGATGTTTCTAGTCCACTCAGAATATCTTTGTCTGTGATCAGTGAATTTGAAGGGTCTCTCAATAAAACCAGTTCCTGAGGTACTGGCTACATTACTGGTTATCAGTTAGTGGTAATCGACTCATAGATCGGCAATGTTCATGCTTTTGTGTTGGTCGACTATGGCAATAGTGTACTCATATGAGGACACTAGTAACAGTGTTCAATCGTTGTATTTTGACCTGAGGCATTTACTGGGATGTTAGTATGTCTGGAAAATAACTCTTTATGGTAAATGGTCTGTGTATAGATGAATGGGTGTCCATACGGAGAGAAGCATGAAAATTTCTTTAACTCCAAATACACAAGCTAATCCTTTTTTTTTTCTATTTGTGAATAATTTGCTTCAGATGATGATAAGGTTCGGAGACATAGCCACTGGTCTTTCCAACCATTGGGTAATTTTTTGTGTGCTAAAACGGCTACCTATACTATATTGAAGATGCTTAACATGACAGAAATATTGGTAATTTCGGTCCCAAAATGTGCGAGTACTCTTGAGGATATTAACAATTTTTTCGATGAGCAAATGCAGATAGTTCTTCTTACCAGTCCATTTCCATTAACATTCCTTCTCAGTAACCATTACAAACGGAGATAAGGTAAAAGGTGAGGTTTAGGTAGAAATCTACTGTAATAACTTAGTAATCCCAAATATGATTTGAGTTTGTGATATTAGTTGGACTTGGAGCTTTCACAATGGCTTCCACTTTCTGCTGGTAAGGGTGAAGTCCCTCTGCATCATTTATACCCTAAATATGTGACTGAAGGACTCATAAATGAACATTTGTCTTGTCATAGCTTCGGCCTGCTCCTTCATACCCTTTTAAAAAACTGCTTCTAATGATTTAAGGGTGCTCTCATTAGTAGGGCCAGTAATCAAAAAATTGTCAATATACGTTACAACCCCTGGTATGCCCTGTACTAAATTATCCAGTGTTCGTTGGAAGATTCCTGGTGCTGATGAAATACCATGTCGGAAGGTGATTGTAACGAAATAACCCTTTGTGAATATTATGCCCACAAAATTTCTTCATATATTATCAGATATATAAGATGAGTAGAGGAGACTAGACCTATGATGATGATTGCATTACCATCACTACCATTCAATTATAATGACAATAGATTAGCTAAGAACATTCCACTCAAACGGTGTGTAAATGTATAATACTATGACATGTGTAAGGTAAGCGAATGATTTATTTGCCTTGTAATAAACCGGACAACAATGATTAAGTGATTATATTCTAAATTTGGTCCTCTAACATTCTATATCTATTGTTTTTAACTTTCTGTTTTCAAAAAATAAAAAATGGATTGATACGATGATTATCATAAAACAATAACAATTTAGTAAACGAATTTTAACAAATTAATAATCTTTGTTTAAATTTTGTTATTATTGGTAATATCTCTAGGAGCATTAGATAGAATTCATAAAGTAGTATGGAAATAATTTATAATGTTCTTGTTAAATTGTAATCCAAGAATTAGTTGATAGCATTGTACCAAAACCCTTCCCCAAAACTGCAGGAGCCACATGACACTTGTCCTGACAGTGAAACTATTTTTATTATTTTGTATGTAATTGATTTCTTTTTTTCCAGCTGCGCTGTATTTAAAAAAGTTATGTCATGGTTCTAAAACCTATCCCCACCACACCTCTTTAATATATATTTACTTTATTTTTGTTTTAAATCTAGTCATCCACATCTATCCATTTACTTCTTCAGTTGATAAATGTCTGAATTTTCGCTTTGAGAGGAACAGGCAGAACAGAAGAATATAAATATTTTGTCATCTCTTAATCAATTTCAGTACCTCAAGAATTATGTGAACAGTATCAAGAACAGTAGAGTATGATGAATAAATTTGTATTATAAAGGTAATGTTATCATATTATAGAGAATTATCTAAATTAACTCTAAGGTGGAGTTTGTATTTATAGAAAAAAAATCAATGAACACTTGTCTAGGAGCTCATCTATTAATATGACCCTCTCAGACAAGGAACATTACAGATGGTTACTAATACAGCGAACTCTAGTATCTCTTGGCATCTCTCTTTTATCCCTCAGAAAAGTAACTAAATATATGTATCCTAATGTCTGTGAAGTTGAAGTATCTCGCAAAGACGGAGCAAAACATGCCTCACCATTGTAACTAAGACACAACCTCAAATAACAGTCCTGAATGATCCAAACCAGCTGGAATGAAGACCCCCAATTAAGACAATTTTTTCAAGTTATGATTCTTGTTTCTGTTTATCATCTCTCCATCCATTGATCATTCCACATCAAATGTCCTGTCCATTCATTTTATCCATACCTCATACAACAAAAAGGCTTTACAAAATCTTTTTTAATCTTTCTATTTTATTCATTTTTTTCATTTTTTCTTTTTATGTTAAGAATTCCACAATTTTCTCCAACAGTCACTGATTGTACAAATGTTAGACATATATTTCATGATATCATATAGTGTGTGCCCACATGAAATTCCTCAAAGATATTGAGATGTTAGTAGATGTAAGTTAGAACTTGATTTTATATATGGAGGACATAATATGTTTAGGATGATTTGAATCTTTGATAAAACGATCAATTCATTCTTTTAATAACAATTTATACGAAATATTGAAGGTATGAATGGATAGGATGGAATGATCAAGAAAAAGATGCACGAATAGATGAATAAGATTACATATTAATATTCTATTGTTTACATGTTACAAATAGTACATGTAACATCTATAAGGACTGGAATACTTCTGGTATTGTCTCAAAGACCTTGTAAGTTAGTTGAAGTTCTTTTATTGCATCCACACATATCAAAAACAACATGGTAAAACTTGCTGTCTGAAGCTTCAACTTGTTCAAGACAGTGTTTAATATCTTGTACCCAATTATAATCAAAAATACTCGCTCACAAAGGTCTTAATTATGCAATTACATAGACTTCAATATTACTTTGTCAGTATATTCATGTAGTGTATTGTGTGTTGCACTGTGTGTTGTTTAGTTCACTTATTTCGCACATTTAGGAAACCTTATATGAACTGATTAGTAAAAAAATCCTGTCCTTTGATACACTTTATTATTGGTCCTTATTGGTCTAAAAACAAACAACTGTTAGTATTGAACTAGACAATGTCTTAGCTCATATGATAATTTGAAGATAATTATTATTCTTTTCAGAAGTTCAAAATTATTTGTTGGAATCAACTCTCTTAGTTCACAGGTACAAAACAATTAGGAGTGCATAGACAAATAATGACTAGGAGCTATTGGAACTGTAGTATATCACAATAGTAGGCAACAATCAAGGTATCCACTCAACTTCAAGATGGCTTTAGATCCAGGAACAGCCAATTCCCTAGCTAGAGAAGGGGAAAAGAAGAATTCTGTACTCTCAGTTTGTACTACATTCACAATTATTTCATGTTTATTGCAGAACAAACCAAGAAACTTAAACTTGATGTCACCCAAGAACAAAAGGTCTCAAGAAAGAATTCATTGTGACGTTTAATTATTCATCTGTCCATTAATGTTTTCTATTCATCCATTTTGCGGAGGATCTTATGTGACATGTCAAAGATATGAACAAGGTATCCCTCTAACCATAGAGTCTGGATCTAGGCTTCTGGTGTGTAACTCTATATTATATGATGATGACAACTGCACTTTCTTATTAGAAATTAAATATACTATAAGATGCTTGTTCATTTAGATAAATAAAGAGGGCTTCCCCTTTATTGATACAGAAACAAAGATCCATTCCAGGTATGTGGTCCATGGATGAATACACAATACATATGTGTTATAGTTAGATGTTAAATTAATACATTATAATCAAATAATATACATGTTACTCGTAAGAAGTTGATGTGATCAATTATTGTTTGTTATTATTATAATAGGTTTAAGAAGTTAATGATACTAATATTCAGGTTAAATCAAATTTACTACGGATGAGAGGTTTATTGTGGTGACTAAGAACTTCCAGTCAAAAATAAAAGGATGTGATTTGTGGTACATATCATTTTTGTTACAATTGAAAGAAATTGAAGACATTAATGTAATCACACATAGTTTACTTAAGCGGAATGGGTGTGGATCATAGTATATGGATCACAATGTTATATTTGTGACCTTTGGTCTATCCTTCATTATCAGAGGTACTCATGATACATGGAAATAGTCATGACTTTGAACTCTTTGGAGATGATGATGAGGTATGACTTAATTACATCACTTCATAGATAAATGTGCATACTGGAGCAATTACAGCTTGTCACATTGATAAAGATTTTTTTTGTTTGAGTCATATGACAGTAGAGCACATGCACAAAGTACTACCAATCAGCCATAGACCCCATTAATGAGTACACTAATTATTTCATTAATGTATTATTGTATTAATAATATCTATTATTTTTCATTGCCTGCACAGATAGAGTACATTTCTTTTATGTTGATCACAAGATGTTGGTAATTTAATAAAGAGATTAAGGAGTCAGTGAAAAACAATAAAAAAGACAGTAATCAAGATGCTCTGGAGAATGTGTGATGTCATACATGAAAAGTGTAACAAAAGGTAAATGTTATTTGAATATTATTATTAAGTTTGCAAAAAAACTTTTGTTCATATTTTTTTATATTAAGTATTCCTAAGTTCTTGTAGACAAATTCGGCAATACACATGAATG